>NW_027064886.1:0-24103 GCF_032884065.1 Artemia franciscana
CACTCAAAGAGAAATTACAGACCGGGACACAAATGACGACAGGGACAGAAGGAATATAAATAACGACCGGGACACTCAAAGAGAAATTACAGACTGGGATACCGGGAAACAAATGACGACCGGGACACAGGGAATATAAATGACGACCAGGACACAGGTATTTAAGAATATCGTTCAAAGACAAATTTTAATTGTAAGAAGACCGTTGAAAGAGAAATTTCTCACTGTAAAATGACTGAAGAACCTACAATGGCAACGGTACCACCATCGAAGTAGACAATTAGTTTGTTGTTCCATATTCCCAGCTTTTTTTCGCTTTGCAAAAATGATTCTTTTGCAAAAAAAACTGCTGTATACTGAAGTGCCTTCGTATTACACGTGGAATACTAAAATAAAGTATTTGAACGTCGAAAACAGGGTAAGTCAGTCGACGGCCAAACTACATCTTCAAAGATACCACGATAGGAAGACTCTACACCGTTCACCCCAATCAACATGAATGCTTCTTTCTACGCCTGCTTTTGGTGAATGTACCCGGTCCGACATCCTTTGAACTGTAAACGGTACTATACATGACACTTACCGTAGTGCATGCCAAGCTCTGAATTTATTGGAGAATAACCAACACTGGGATAACTGCATCAATGACGCGTGCGAAACGTCAACCCCAAGTCAAATTCGTGCATTGTTTGGCATCATTTTAACAACTTGCTCTCCATCAGCTCCTACAGAGCTATGGGAAAAATATAAGTCAAAAATGTCCGAAGATATACTCCATCGAAAACAGTTAGAGACGTCAGATATGACTTTTGATTTTACATCAGAAATTTATAACTACACTTTAGTTATTATAGAAGATTTGTGCGTACGTATGGCAAACAAACCTCTTCAGGATTTGGGAATGCCTTCACCTAACCGTATCGCTGCTGTTTCGACATGTGTAGAATTGGATCGTGAACAAAGTTACAGTACGAGTGATCTATTGTCGTATGTACAAAATAACATTTCCAAGTTAACGTCGGAACAAAAAGACATTTATGATACGATAGACTCAATTTCAGGACGTATACAACTACCTGCTGATTTCTGTAATTTAGTGACGTCCAAAAATGAATTGATTGAAAAAGTATTTCCGAATATTCTAAAAAATTATAAAAATAATAAATGGCTAAGTGAAAGAGCGATTCTCGCACCCAAAAATATAGACGTCCACGAAATCAACAATATTGTTTTGACCAAGATTCGAGACCAGGCAGTCCTTTACAAGTCAGTCGACACAGTTTTGGAACCAAATGAAGCGGTTAATTATCCATCTGAATTTTTAAATTCCATAGATCTTTCAGGGTTTCCACCACACGTGCTACAACTAAAAATAGGCGCACCAATAATACTTTTAAGAAATATCAACCCACCAAAGCTTTGCAATGGCACGCGACTTGCCGTAAAAAAAAACAATGGAAAACCTAATAGAGGCCACAATCTTGACAGGGCCTTTTGAGGGTGAGGCTGTTCTTATTCCTCGCATTCCCATAATTCCAACGGATCTGCCTTTTCAATTTAAAAGATTGCAATTCCCAATTCGATTAGCATTTGCAATCACCATTAACAAAGCTCAAGGTCAATCATTAGAAAAATGTGGTATAGATCTTAATACTGATTGTTTTTCCCATGGACAATTGTACGTTGCATGTTCGAGGGTCGGTAAACCTGACAATCTATTTATATGCAGCGACAATTGGACAGTGAAGAATGTTGTATATTCGCAAGTTTTACGCAGTTAATTTGTATTGTATCTATCTATCTATCTATCTATATAAAAACGAGTTGTGTGTATGCATGTTTGTTTGTTTGTAAAAAGAGCGTTTGCATATGACGTCATTATTAGTACATACGGCTTTGTATATGCACAGACAATGGGAAAGCCAAGAATGTTGTATATTCGCAATTTTTACGTAGTTTAACTCCTGCAGACGAAATGAATGCTTGCCTGAAAAATTCTAATTTATGGGCACACGTAAAAATATTAAAATTAACTACAAATATGCGTGTCCGATTGCAAAATGATGACTCTGGTCAAACATTTTCAGATCAATTGCTGGCAATTGGAAACGGAAAGCTCCCAGTAGTGGGAAAGCCAAAAATGTTGTATATTCGCAATTTTTATGTAGTTTGAAACACATATATAAATCTATCTATATTCACAGGTGGGACACAGGGACACAACTACAATGGCGCGTAACTAATATGGCGCGTAACGACTTACGCGCGCGGGGGGGCTTGGGGGGGGCGCGAAGCGCCCCACCAACTAGGTGTTGGGGTGGCGCGAAGCGCCACCCCAACTGCTAGTATATATATATATATATATATATCTATATATATATAAAAATAAGTTGTCTGTGTGTGGATCTGTGGATCAGGTGACGTCATGTTTCGGCTGACGTCATGAAATTAGTTGCCATCATTTTTGCTTTGAAGGTGACGTCATTCAAGTTATATAAGACATATGTTCGCGTAGAATTCTATTAATGTTTAAGTTTACAATGACTGATGAAGATGCTCAAAGAGTCTATGCCAAAAAACTTGCTGCTGATAGAGAAAGTCAGAAAAGAAAGCGTGCCGAGGAACTACCAGAGCAACGCGAAAGCAGACTTGCTGCTAAAAGAGAAAGTGAAAAAAGAAGGCGTGCCGAGGAATCAAAAGACCAGCAAGGAAACAGGCTTGAGGCTGATAGAGAAAGAAAGAACAGAAAGCATGCCGAGGAACTACCAGAGCAACGCAGAAGCAGACTTGCTGCTAAAAGAGAAAGTGAAAAAAGAAGGCGTGCCGAGGAACTACCAGAGCAACGCAGAAGCAGACTTGCTGCTAAAAGAGAAAGTGAAAAAAGAAGGCGTGCCGAGGAATCAAAAGACCAGCAGGGAAACAGGCTTGCTGCTGATAGAGAAAGTAAGAAAAGAAAGCGTGCCGAGGAATCAGAGCAATCTGAAAGTTATCGCCTGGCATTCAGGTACAACCCAGTCGATGATTATAGCTTGAGTAGATGTGTTCAAATCGGGAAAATGTCTAAAATTTGTCCCTATTGCAAGGCCTTGAAATTCAATGGTGAAACAATGGGAATGTGTTGCGCCTCAGGAAAAGTTAAACTTCCTCTATTGGCTGCACCACCAGAGCCATTGAAGACTTTTCTTACTGGAACTACGTCAGAATCTAAGCGTTTTTTGTCAAAAATCAGACAATACAACTCATGTTTCCAAATGACGTCGTTTGGAGCCCAAATCGAAAATCCAGATCAATTTATGTCTACTTTCAAAGTAAAAGGGCAAATTTATCATAAAGCAGGGTCCCTTCTACCATTCTCAGGCGAGAATCATAAATTTTTACAATTGTACTTCATCAGTGATAGAAATTCTGAATTGAATGCACGTTGCGAAATTTCTCCCAACGTTGAAAGGACAATCGTTTCCCAATTGCAACATCTTTTCCACGAAAATATTAAGTTAGTGCGTCTGTTCAAAACAGCCATCGATTTGATGCCTACTGATACTCATAAAATTGTTATTTCCGCTGACAAAACGCCTCCTGGCCAACATGTGCGTAGATACAATGCTCCGACTATCGACGAAGTGGCAATCGTTATGGTCGGTGATCAGTTTTTACCTCGAGATATTATTCTACATAAGCGAAACGCTCAGTTGTTAAGAATTGCTGAAACTCATCGATGCTACGATGCCCTACAATATCCTATCATTTTTTGGGATGGAGCCGACGGCTATCACTTTAATATTAAATTGATGAATCCAGCCACTAACAAAGAAATGAATAAGAAATGCAGTGCAATGCATTATTATTCCTATAGACTAATGATTCGGCAGGATGAAGAAAATTATATTTTAAAATGCCGTGAATTGTTTCACCAATTTGTCGTGGATATGTATGCTAAAATTGAATCAGAACGTTTGCTATATATCCGCCTGAATCAGACCAAGCTCCGCTCTGAACAATACATTCATTTGCGAGATGCAGTTATAAATGACGGTAATACCACAAACGTTGGAAGATTAACAATTTTACCTTCGTCACATGCTGGCAGTCCCCGTCATATGCATGAATATGCTCAAGATGCTATTGCGTATGTTCGTCTCTATGGTCGTCCAGATTTATTTATTACATTTACATGTAATCAATCTTGGGACAAGATACTGCAGCTTTTACTTCAAGGACAATCGGCGGTTCATAGGCATGACATTACGGCACGTGTCTTCCGGCAAAAGTTGAAATCACTGATAAACTACCTTGTAAAACATGAAATGTTTGGGTCAGTGCGATGCTGGATGTACTCAGTGGAATGGCAAAAACGAAGTTTGCCACACGCACATATACTAATCTGGCTACATAAAAAAATTACTTCAAACGAAATTGATGATGTGATTTCCGCTGAAATACCTGATAAAAATGTCGATAAGGGGTTACATGATATTATTGTAAAAAATATGATACATGGACCTTGCGGTGCACTGAACGAAAATTCACCATGCATGGCCAAAGGAAGGTGCACAAAGCAATATCCTCGACTTTTAGTACCCAAAACAATTACTGGCAATGATGGTTACCCACAATATAGAAGAAGATCTACTGAAGATGGCGGTAAAACAGCAATAATAAAGAAGCGTAACGGTACCACCATCGAAGTAGATAACCAGTGGGTTGTTCCATATTCCCCTTTATTATCAAAAACATTTAATGCACACATAAACGTTGAATACTGTAACTCCGTAAAGGCAATCAAATACATATGTAAATACGTCAACAAAGGCAGTGACATGGCAGTTTTTGGCTTGCAGTCCGAAATGAAAGATTTCGATGAAATCGTAGAATATCAGGCTGGAAGATACATAAGCAGTAATGAAGCTGTTTGGCGAATTCTTTCATTTCCGACACATGAACGTAGTCCAGCTGTTCTTCACTTAGCGGTACATTTACAGAATGGTCAACGTGTTTATTTCACGGAAACCAACGTGCAACAAAGAGTCCTGAATCCACCGGATACAACATTAATAGCTTTTTTTTCGCTTTGCAAAAATGATTCTTTTGAAAAAAAACTGCTGTATACTGAAGTGCCTTCGTATTATACGTGGAATACTAAAAATAAAGTATTTGAACGTCGAAAACAGGGTAAGTCAGTCGACGGCCAACCTACCATCTTCAGAGATACCACGATAGGAAGACTCTACACCGTTCACCCCAATCAACATGAATGCTTCTTTCTACGCCTGCTTTTGGTGAATGTACCCGGTCCGATATCCTTTGAGTATTTGAGGACTGTAAATGGTACTATACATGACACTTACCGTAGTGCATGCCAAGCTCTGAATTTATTGGAGAATGACCAACACTGGGATAACTGCATCAATGACGCGTGCGAAACGTCAACCCCTAGTCAAATTCGTACACTTGCTCTCCATCAGCTCCTACAGAGTTATGGGAAAAATATAAGTCAAAAATGTCCGAAGATATACTTAATCGAAAACAGTTAGAGACGTCAGAAATGACTTTTGATTTTACATCAGAAATTTATAACGACACTTTAGTTATTATAGAAGATTTGTGCGTACGTATGGCAAACAAACCTCTTCAGGATTTGGGAATGCCTTCACCTAACCGTATCGCTGCTGTTTCGACATGTGTAGAATTGGATCGTGAACAAAGTTACAGTACGAGTGATCTATTGTCGTATGTACAAAATAACATTTACAAGTTAACGTCGGAACAAAAAGACATTTATGATACGATAGACTCAATTTCAGGACGTATACAACTACCTGCTGATTTCTGTAGTTTAGTGACGTCCAAAAATGAATTGATTGAAAAAGTATTTCCGAATATTCTAAAAAATTATAAAAATAATAAATGGCTTTTAGTTATTATAGAAGATTTGTGCGTACGTATGGCAAACAAACCTCTTCAGGATTTGGGAATGCCTTCACCTAACCGTATCGCTGCTGTTTCGACATGTGTAGAATTGGATCGTGAACAAAGTTACAGTACGAGTGATCTATTGTCGTATGTACAAAATAACATTTACAAGTTAACGTTCTCAGTGATGGTATTTAAAATTTGATTTAAGAAAGAAATTAATTTTGTTGGATGTAATTGAAGTTTTGCAGGGTTTTCACCGGGGGTCCCATAGGAAATGTGCAGTACTAGCTCTATAATGCCGAAAAGAAAAGGGTTTTATAGTAAGGGAATAAAATGTTGGGGAAGAACAATTTTAAGTGTCAGGTTTCCAGGTATATTCAAGCATTATGTATATAAAATTAGAGAATACAAAAAAAAAAAAAAATTGCAGCTTGCATAGCGGAATAAGGGCTCAATCTCATTTTGCCTGTTATGTTTTCGTACGTTTTATATTCTTCCTTTTTACAGGTAGAGTGAATACAGTCATTGATTTTACTAGAAAGGGAATACACTAGAAATATCAGTGATGGTAAATTTTGACAGAAAAGGCCATAAGAATCACTCTGTTCGTTTTTCAAATTATGCCTAAAAATTTGGCTCACCATTTATAAGAATATACCCCCTACTGACGGGATACTCCTACGTGGAAATTTCACTTAACTTAAACTGCAATCCTCCCCATCAGATTCCCTCCCGACAGTTGCGTCCTCACTGGAAATCCCCCTCCCTGTAAAACTGCTTGTGGACGATTCAGCCTGAAAATACTCCTTAACATTAATGTTTCCTGGTAATCCACCGTACATGAAAAATTCAAAACTTAATTTGAATATTAAATTTGGCAGATCTATTTCATATATTAAAGACTGCTCCCTCCTAAGAACCAAATAGTAGCGAAGACCTCACTACCTTTCCTTCACTAACACCAAGAACAAGAAGAACAATAGGGAGTTTCTCAAGACAGTAGAAAACAAATTAGAATGAATATTTTGGCCCTATGTTCAAGGGTCGCTTTCAGCAATAGAAAAATATATAAGATGAAATAATTTAAAGCAGGATAAAATCAATAAAACTGAAATGAAAAGTTTTTTAAAACAGTCCCAGCATTCTTACCTGAGCAACGTCAAACAGTTCGTGGTAACAAACTCTAGTAAGGAACGACCCGGCTTAATAGTAACCGAAACTCTAAAAAAGGAATATGATACCAATATTTATATATAAAATAATTGCAATTGAATGCTGATTTAAAATATATGAGTTTCATCAAGTTTAATCCTAGCCATCAAAAGTTATAAACCTGAGAAAATTTGCCTTATTTTCAAAAATAGGGGGAGAACCTCCTAAAAGTCATTAAAATCTTTCACCAGATTTAGCATATCAGAGAACCCTAATGTAGAAGTTTTCAGTTCCTATCTACAAAATATGGAATCTTATATTTTTTGCCAGTATACAGATCACGGATGCGTGTTTATTTGTTAGTTTTTGTATTTATTTTTTCCCAAGGGTGATAGTATCGACAAAAACGTTCAAAAATTAAATAAAAAACAAGTTATTTATTATTGTTTAGTTTATTATTGTTTTTATTTATTATTATTATTATTATTATTCTTATTTATATTTTTAAGCTTATTATTGCTTTAAAAAGTGGAGTGTTGAGAAAGAATTTAGCATACAGAGCGAGGTGTTGCAGAGGGGATAACCCCTTTCATACAGGGAATAATTTCTGTTCGTCTTAATTTTCAATATCGCTACGTACTTGCAGTTAAAAACTGTTTTTTTTATTTAATTCAACCAGGACTGACAAATAAATTGTGATGAAACGAGACAATTCACTGAAATAAAAGAGAATGACTTAAAAACACATTTTTAATGCTAGCCTTGCATTTTTGGCTGTTGATCTCATAGGTATGTTTATGACAGGTTCTGTGTTAATATCGCTAGTGTTTTTTATCTTTCTTTTTTTCTTTTATCTTTTTTTTAATCTTTCCTGAGGTCATTTTTAATTAAATTTGTGTATAGCGCATTTAGTGGATATTCTCCCAAGTCCCTATTTAAGGAAATATTAGTGAATAGAAAGTCTGATTTCAATTGTTTCTCGAACTACTTGCTTTATGCCTAGGTCACTGCTAATAAACCTGGATTCTTCAAAAAGTATTTCGTGGCTAGGATTTTCAAAAACATGGCTGCTTAAAGCAGAATCAAAAGAAACAGAAGTAATATTAGAATTCAGAGCTTTGGTCATGTCATCCTTATGCTGTTGTAGGCATTTTTCGAAATTCTGGTCGGTTCTCCCTACATAGAATTTGTCACAGTCACATGGTATTTGATAGACACCTCTTTGGTGTCTTATCTTTACCAGAATTTAGGAGACTTATGATTTTCAAATTATTGGTAAATGCAACACATGGATTATTTTGTTTGCATACTTTTTTAAGATTCCTAGTGATTTTCGGGATGTGTGGGAGGTAAATTGTGTTTTGGGGCTTATCGGGATTCTCCCATTGTAAATTATAGTTGGTTTTACGGGAATGTCTTTTCAGTCCACGGATAATTGTGTCATTAATAAATAAAAGAGGATACCCATTTCCAAAATGTATGTCCCTGATAAAGTCTACTTCAGCTGTTATCTAGGAGCGCGATCGACGAAAGATATTACGACACTTCTTTAAACTTGTGAGGGGGGGGGGGTGTTTTGACCCAAAATGTAAATATCTATTGCTTTTGTTGGTTTTCCGTAAATAGTAAAATTTAGTTAATCTAAGTTACGATTAATTAGCACATCATTGAATGGAATTTTATTTGCAATTTCAATTTCTAAAGTCAACTGTTAATTTCTATCACATGTATTAAGGGGCTAAGAAAATCCCTTAGTTAATTTTCCCCATAGTTCCAAAGTGAAATTATATCATCCATGTAACGTCCCCAAAAGATATGTTTCAAAAAATACGAATTTAATGCCCAATTTTCGATATGCTCTACATATATATTCGCCAGTAACCCGGGGAGAAGAGCAGCCATGGGTAAGCCATTTTTTTGTTGGTAGAAAGAATTACGGAATTAAAAATACATTGAGTACTTGTTACAAAGTTTAACAAAGGTCATTAAAACGTCGCAATCTAATCTGTTGCTGAAACTTCTATTAAGTCATAATTTTCATTTATTTTATCTTCTAATAATTTCTCGGATTCTGCTACATTAGGATTTGTATGCATAGACACAATGTCAAAGCTATTGATAATTGTCTTTTCTGAAATATTTATGTTTTTGAGTTTTTCAACTAAATCAACCGAATTACATATACAAGATTTTTGAGAAAAAATCTGCGAACTGTGTTTTAATTTTTCGTGTACGTTGGATTACCAGGAAATAATTACCACGGAAGGGGGCATTTCTGAATTGATCGAGAAGTGATTGATGAATTAGGTTTTTATTCAAAAGAAGGAATGTTAAGAAGAATTTTCAGGCTGAATAGTCCGCAAGCAGTTTTACAGGGAGGAGGATTTCCAGCGAGGATGCAACAGTCTGGAGGGAACTTGATGGGGGGGGGGTGGAGTTTAAGTTGACTGAAGTTTTCGAGTAGGAGTTTTCTGTTGATAGGGGGTGTATCTTTAGAGATCTTAAACAACAATTTTAGGCATTCTTTGAAAAACGAACAGAGATTATTCCATATATGAAGGGCTGCCACCTGCTCAATACCTTTTTCTTTGCACTAATCTTTGATTGTTTGTCCCCATCTCTTAAGAGTGTCTACTGAAACACTGAGGCCGTTACATTAAAATACGAAGCTGTTTTGAAAGTGCTAACAGCTTTAGCGCAAAGAGCAAGGTATTGACGAGGACTTAACCCTTCGTATACGGAATAAATCTGGCAAAATTGATATGCAATTTTTTTAGTTATTCATGTATGGTGAGCCAAATTCAGACCTGCATTAGTTTGAAAACGTTCCAAAATTGAATTTAAAAACAAGTTTTTTTAACTAAAAGCAAAGAGTTGCATTAAAGCAAAGAGAATTTATCCCGTATATGAAGGGGGATTCCCTCCTCAACGCTTTGCCTTTACGCTTAGGTTTTTATTGTCTTAAAAAGTTGATTTGTGACAAACAGTCAAACTTTAGCGTAAAGAGAGAGGCGTTAAGGAGAAGACAGCCCCTTTTATATAGGGAATAATATCTGGTCGTCTTAAGTTTTAATGTCACTCTTTAATTTCAGCTATTTTCTTTTTATATTTAATACACAAAGGGTTAATCTTTCTTCTAGACATTTTTCTTTATATTTGATTTTTCCTCTTAAATTACTGGTACATTTTCTAATATTTGATTTATGAACCTCCCTGATATCTTCCATCCTAATTTTATGTCAGATCAAACATTTAAAGAGTAAATGAGCCAACATAATGGACGGGAGATATTTTTCTTAAATTTTAGAGACTAACTAATTAGTGAAATTGCCAACAATTTATGGTACATTTTCAATTTGAGGATATTATTGTTTACCCTTACTGAGAACATACCCGATTCAGGATATTTTTCTCAATTTCAGATATTATCCCCTTTAAAATAATGAACAAATATATCTCTTGTACTTATGCAATAGTAATTTCAAGTTTTTAGTTTATCAATAACTCTGTAAACACATTCGAGCAAACATTAGTATTTTATATTTTATACTAATGTGGTTAACAACGATAATTCAATACTAATTAAGATTTACAAATAAAACTGTTTCTAGTGTATTCCCTTCCTAGTGAAATCAATGGTTGGAAACACTCTACCTGTAAAAACAAAAGAATGTAAAACGTATGAAAAAGTAACAGGCAAAACGAGACTGAGCCCTAATTCCGCTATACAAGGTTTCATTTTTTTTTGTATTCTTTGATTTTATTTACATAATGTTTGAATATAACAGGAAACCTGTCACTTAATATATTCTTCCCCGACATTTTCCCCTTAATATATGACACTTTTCTTTTCAACTCTATAGAACTAATAATACATATTTCCCATGGGACCCCCGGTAAAGACCCTGCAAAACTTCAATTAGCCTACATCCAACATAATTAATTTCTTTCTAAACTATAACTATAAATATAAATTACAGCTTCCTTGGACACCCCTAACCCAACTAAATCAATACTATTCAAGATTTAAAAATAAAACTATTTCTAGCATATTCTCTTTCTGGTGAAGTCGATGATTGCATTCATTCTCTCTGTAAATAGAATCACATTTTTTTATGCGAATAATCATCATTTTTATACGATCCTAAAAAGACCTTATGCCAGATTTGCCTCTCACTCAATCAGACTATTTGAGTTAACTTTTTCCACAATTAGCCATGCCTTGGGCATTGATGTAAAATCCAGCAGTTGTGGGTACCAAGCTATGGCTAATTGTAGAAAAAAGCCAAGACAGATACTCCGATTGACTGAGAGGCAAATCTGGCATAAGCCCATATAAGGATTGTGTAAAAATGATGTCAATTAATTTTTTAATAGATAAGTCTATCTATCATCCGTCCGTGCGATATTCCTAGGACTGAAGAACTGAGGTAGATAGTCATAGAACTAAGATAATCGAAAAATCTATTGTTTTCCAAGTTTTAGGTTTGGTTTCACAAATTGTATGGAAAGTTAAAAATATATAATTTTAATAGAATGCTTCCAAAAGTATTAAAATTCAAGATATGTAGATGTTCCTAGATATAGATATGAAATTTTCATGAAAGAAGCATGTATTACTAAGACTTGTAAATAAGCCCAACAGAGCACTGATCCCTTTAAAATATGAGTGATAACCACATCTCATCATAGCAACAAGAGCCATCAAACTGCACGTATCCCATGCTACATTTTACTCAGCCCCCATGAACCTCATTTTTTATCTCTAATATTATTTTTATGACACACAGATATACTTTGGAACCTAAGGTAACTTACTTTTATCTCTTCACTTACATTGGTTACTTTCAATACACGTATTTTCATCTCATATCTATATTTAAATCTAAAAATAGCTAGCCACACCCCTCTCTAAGATCATTAACGCAGATGTATATTCTTTCCACGCATCACTTTGATCCTCAACTGTAATTTTTTATCCTTAATTTCATGGCTTTCTTAAATATATGTCATTCCTAAGACACTTCATTCTTTCAGTACACTTAACAGACGAATCCACACATATCCACTCTATCTAAATACTACTCTATATTTTATCTTTCTTTTCTGATAAGATTTTAGGTATTCCCTCACATACCCACATGTATGAGATTTCATATATGATAAAACAATTTCCACCACATCTTTTTAATTCAAAATTAAATAAAAAAAACAAGTTTTTTAAATGAAAGTAAGGAGCGACATTAAAACTTAAAACGAACAGAAATTACTCTGTATATGAAAGGAGCTTTTCCTTCTCAACGCCCCGCTCTTTACGCTAAAGTTTGACTCTTTCTCTTAACTCTACATTTTAAAACAGTAAAAAACTTTAGCGTAAAGAGCGGGGCATTGAGAAGGAAAAGCCCCTTTCATATACGGAGTAATTTCTGTTCGTTTTAGGTTTTAATGTCGCTCCTTATTTTCATTTAAAACACTTGTTTTTTTTTTATTTAATTTCTGAACGTTTTTGAATCAATGCATGTTTTGATTTTGGCTCTACGCAGAGGAATAATTAAAACGAAATTTGTATATTTTGTTTTTTTTGGCTAAATGGCTTTCTCATAATTTTGATCGAATGATTTTGAGAAAAAAAGAGCGGGAGGAAGCCTAGTTGCCCTCTGATTTTCGGTTGATTAAAAAGGCAACTAGAACTTTTAGCTTTTTACGAATCTTTTTGTACGTAAAAGATATACGTAACTTATAAATTAGCTTACGTAAAGAACTTTTGTATTCTCAAGTTTTTATTATATATATGAGGGGGTTCGAACTTGAACTTGAACTTGAACTTCAATCACAAAAGCCGCAGAATAAATAGTTGAAATTACTAAAAATACTTTAGCGTAAAGAGCGAGGTATTAGGAGGAGTTGAGCCCCTCATATGGGTAATAATATCTGTTCGTTTTAAGTTTTAATGCTGCTGCTTAATTCCGGCTGAAAAAAAACTTTTTCATATTTAATTTTTCGTTTTTTTAAGTAATGCTAGTAAATCCTGCGCTCCTTCATGGAAATTTTCTTCCCCCATGACAAATTCTTCGATGGAAAGCTCCCCCAGCATATCCCCCTCTTCTCAACCCCTGCCTCCAATCAAAAAATCCTCCTGAAAACGCCTGTACACTTCCCAATAACCGTTGCTATATGTAAGCACTGGTCAAAGTTTTGAACTTGTAACCCCTCCCACGGGGACTGTGGGGGAGTAAGTTGTCCCCAAAGATATAGTTATAAGGTTTTGGGACTACGCTGAATAAAATGGCTATCTCAGAGTTTTGATCCGTTGACTTTGGGAAAATAATTAGCGTGGGAGGGGCCCTAGGTGCCCTCCAATTTCTTGGTCACTTAAAAAGGGCACTAGAACTTTTCATTTCCGTTAGAATGAGCCCTCTCGCAAAAATCTAGGACAACTGGGTCGATACGATCACCCCTGGAAAAAAAACAAAAAAAAACAAAACAAAAAACAAACAAACAAATAAACACGCATCCATGATCTGCCTTCTGGCAAAAAATATAAAATTCCACATTTTTGTAGATAGGAGCTTGAAACTTCTACAGTAGGGTTCTCTGATACGCTGAATCTGATGGTGTGATTTTCGTTAAGATTTTATGACTTTTAGGGGGTGTTTCCTCCTATTTTCTAAAATAACGCAAATTTTCTCAGACTCGTAACTTTTGATGGGTAAAACTAAACTTGATTAAACTTATATAGTTAAAATCAGCATTAAAATGCGATTCTTTTGATGTAGCTATTGGTATCAAAATTCCATTTTTTAGATTTTTGGTTACTATTGAGCCGGGTCGCTCCTTACTACAGTTCGCTACCACGAACTGTTTGATCAATTGACACATACAAGGGAAAAACCGCAAAAGAGCACCGTATAGCTTCTTAAACTTTTGTAATTCCAGACCCCATTTATGATTGCTAATTTCTTAACGACCCCAACGAATATAAAAGAAAAATAAATTAATATTTTTTGATGATATATTTATTAGGTAACAACATACATATATTCATATGCTTCTCGGTACACGGTTTCACCTTTCTGCTCATTTTAGATTAACTCATAGTTTTTCTGTTTTTGTTCTTTTTTTCTTCTATTTTTTGTTCTTTTTGTTAGTAACACACCCTCGCAAGCAACGCTTTTGGTGTGCTACCGATTGATTTTGTCTGTGTTATTTCCTTTGGTTAATAAATTAATACTACTACTACTAATATGAAACTATGTAAATTTAGAATTCGGTTTGAAATATATAAAAATCTAAAATTGAAATTTGCACAAAATGTTATAGAAATGTTTTTATTACAGTTTCAAAAACAAAGTGGATCCTGACCTTCTTAATTCTCTCGAATATATCCAAGTCATTGCGTGGTAAATATTAAATTAAAGTTTACATTAAAAATTTAATGAGATGGATGTGCCTGTTTTTTTATGGCATAACAAATCAAATCTTGGTGTAATGTTTGAAACTGCTGGACGTAAGATCTCTTCAACATTTTTATCGCTGAACGATATTTGGATTTAATGTGTGTTAGAGTTGAGAAAGTAACTTCACATAATAATGTGGTGTTGAATGGCAGAAGTACATTTAACGCCATATCGGCGATTGTGGGAAATTCAGTTCTAGTTCCGATATAGAATTCAGTCAAGGGCTTTTTTTCTTGAATTGTAGTTTTAAGTTTGAGTCACACGAAAGCTCAGCAAATTCCTCTTGAGCTTTAAGTGGCAGATGATCAATCTCACTTAAGCCAATCCAAAACGGCTTTTGAATCCAAACAATTTTTTGTAAATCAATATTTAATATAAATTATGTCCGGAACTGTATTTCTAGTGCTTTTAAGTGATCTACAATAGTTTTTTAAATACAAGTTTTATGATGAATTTTCTCAATTACCAAATTGTCGACGCTGGAAAACATCTCAAACGAATTTTTTTCGGTCTTACTTTACCAAATGCTGATCTTTTTAATAAGACTTTTAATTTTATCTTTTAAAGTAAATATATCGCATTTTTTTCCTAGAAGAGACAAGTTAAGATCGTTTAACTTTGCAAAAATATCTGACATATAACACAGCTTGGATAGCCACAGCTCATTTTGAAAAAACCCCAGCAAATTCACATTTTCGTTCAGTTAAAAATATTTCGATCTCGTCCTTTAATAACAATTAAATAAAAAGAAACATTTTTTTTAAACTGGAAGTAAGGAGCGATATTAAAACTTAAAAAGAAAAGTAATTCCTTTGTATATGAAAGGGGCTGGTTCCTCCTCAAAACCCCGCTCTTTACGCTAAAGTTTGACACTTTCTCTCAACTCTACTTTTTAAAACAGTAAAAGACTTTAGCGTAAAGAGCGGGGCATTGAGGAGAGACCAGCCCCTTCCATATACGAAGTAATTTCTGTTCGTTTTAAGTTTTAATGTCGCTCCTTACTTTCAGTTAAAAAAACTTATTTTTTTTATTTAATTTCTGAACGTTTTTGAATTAATGCATGTTTTGATTTTGGCTCTCCGCATATGAATAATTAAAGCTAAATTTGCATATTTATTTTTTTGGCTAAATGGCTTTCTCATAGTTTTTATCGAATGATTTTGGGAAAAAAGGAGCGATGGAAGAGGCCTAGTCTTCCCCCCCCCAGTTTTTAGGTAACTTAAAAAGGCAACTAGAACATTTAATTTTTTACAAACGTTTTTATTAGTAAAAGATATACGTAACTTACGAATTAGTTTACGTAACGAACTTTTGTACTCGTATATTTTTAGTCCGTATATGAGGGAGTTTATCCCCTCAGCAGTACCTTGCTATTTACAACAAAGCTTAAGTTTTGTCCCAATTCCTTAAGAATGACCCCTGAATCACAAAGGCCGTAGAATAAATAGTTGAAATTACTGAAAATACTTTGGCGTAAAGATTGAGGTATTGAGGAGGGGACGAATCCCCTCATATGCGTAGTAATTTTTGTTCGTTTTAATGCTGCTCCTTACTTTCAGATGAAAAAACTTTTTCATATTTATTTTTTTATTGTTTTTTTTTTAATAATACTAGAAAATCCTGCACTCCCTTCATGGAAATTTTCTTCCCCCATGACAAATTACTCCATGGAAAGCTCCCCCAACATACCCCCCTCTTCTCAACAACTCTCCCCCCAACCACAAAAATCCGTCTGAAAACGTCTGTACACTTCCCAATAATCATTACTATATGTAAGCAAAGGTCGAAGTTTATAACTTGTATCCCCTCCCACGGGGACTGTGGGGGATTAAATCGTCCTCAAAGACATAGTTATAAGGTTTTTCGACTATGCTGAATAAAATGACTATCTCAGAATTTCGATCCAATGATCTTGGAAAAATGATTTGCGTGGGAGGGGGCCTAGGTGCCCTCCATATTTATGGTTACTTAAAAAGGGCACTAGAACTTTTTATTTCCGTTAGAATGAGCCCTCTTGCAACATTCTAGGACCACTGGGTCGATACGATCACCCCTGGGGGGGGGGGAAGAACAAAAAACAAACAAATAAACACGCATCCGTGATCTGCCTTCCTGCAAAAAATATAAAATTCCACATTTTTGTAGATAGGAGCTTAAAACTTCTACAGTATCGTTCTTTGATACGCTGAATCTGATGGTGTGATTTTCGTTAAGATTCTATGACTTTTAGGGGGTGTTTCCTCTATTTTCTAAAATAAGCCAAATTTTCTCAGGCTCGTAACTTTTGATGGGTAAGACTAAACTTGATTAAACTTATATATTTAAAATCAGCATTAAAATCCAGTTCTTTCGATGTAGCTATTCCTAACAAAATTCCGTTTTTTAGAGTTTTGGTTACTATTGAGCCGGGTCGCTCCTTACTACAATTTCGTTACCACGAACTGTTTGATAATTTTTTTTAACCTTGACCTCTTGACAACCATCTTACTTTGCATGTAATAACAAAATTGCCTAGTTGGAATCCATATCCTTACAGAGATTTGAAAATGTAAGGTCCCGTCAGTCGCGAAAGAGTTAAACTGACTAATTCGGAAACATGCACTTCGATCACAATCATACAATGGCTAAATGAAAATAACACGAAATGTTTATATAGTTTCTTCGAAATAACACTATAACAATATAGAAATTTTGTTGATAATATTCATCAGGATTATTTCAGTTTTAAGAGATTGACAAAAATAAATCTACATTTTTTATAAATCTCTATAACATCTTCTGATTCACAGTAAATTTATACAAGATATTAAAATGATCGGGATGGAAATGATCAGAATAGAAATTCTTGTCAGGAAACAGTCTTTCCGAACAAGAAGATTTTATGACATATTTATCTACGATGATTGTTATTTTTCTTTATAAAGATAATTTTATAAGTTAAAAAACATTTTTTTTAAAGTGTATTTTTATCACTCGCGACCCCATAATTTTGCTACGCGACCCCAAATAGGGTCGCGACCCATAGTTTAAGAAGCCCTGCTCTACATTGAGGTGAAAACATATTTAAAATTAGCTTAACCTCTTCCGTAAAATAAGACATAAAAATATACATTTTTTTTTATTTATAAACGCCTATCTCTCAAAATGGCACGGAATAAATTTTTTCGCATTTGACTGAAACTTTCAGAATTTTATTTGACATTTAAAAGCTTTATAAGCAGTAAGGACAACTTGAGTAAAACTGCATAATAAATTCAGCAATAATATACATAAAAATAGTAGTAATAAAGATATTATTATATTATTAGTAAGTAGCGTAATGATGTAAGTATGTAAAAATTATATGATTAAACATAGATTTAATTTGTAAAAGTAAATAATGTTCAATTGATTTTGAAAACATTGCCGGTTATTTTCATCCAAAATACAAATTAATGCTCTCGCATAAGACATTCCTGATCTACCACTGATAATAAATATATCTATTCTTGCAATTGTTGACTAACATTGTTTGCCAGTAATTTGTTCGCCTAAAAGAAGCCCAAAGCCATCATAAACGACTAAAACTAAACCTAGTTGGTATAAAACTAAACCAACTTTCAATTTCGTAATGACTTAATGGTTTAAAAAAACAAAAAAAAACAACATCGATGAAATTAGTTCTATTTTTTATTACTATTAATATTGAGCATATTTTTAATGTTCTAAAATAGCAATGGCAATATATCGTGTACGAAATGATGCAAATCTTAGTTATTCATTCGTACATCGTCCTTGGAAATGTAGCAATAAGAAAATTTGACTATACTATTTGAGAACCAGCTAAGAAATAGTGTTGTTTTGGAAAAACAACAACAAGAGACTGTGGCAAGTGGCAATAGTAATCTGGTGTAAGAATCCAAAAACGTAACCTCCGCTGATACTAATGATTCTAAGTATAAATCCAGCGAGGTGATATCTACCTCAAGCTATATTGCATAGACCAGAAATATCCCAAATATTTCATTTTTGGCCTTAGGAATTAAATACCAAATTCTAATTCCATCCCTGTCCCTTCCCTTGAAGTAATTATGTGCATCCTTGAAACCACAATGAGATTTATATGTTTTAGCCTTAAAACGAACCCTTTGAGGTATCTGCCCCCTTGAGAGTTTATACACCACCCTTCCTATAAAAGTATTATTTATCAATATTGGGCAATTTGAATATCTTACAGCCCTTGTAATGGAGGTTGTCGAACCCAATTGATATTTTTGCTATTTTGAACAGAATGGCCATTTCAAAAATGAAAATACGATGCCGTGTTTTTTGGAAAGTGAAGAGGGCAATTTTGTGTAGGGGAAACTTTTCCTGGGAAATTTTTCTGAAGGAAGTTCTCCACGGGGGAGTATTTTCAAGGGGTTAACTTTTCAGAGAGGATTTTCCGGGGGAAATTTCTTAGGGAAAGGGAGTATTTAAGGTGTTTTTTTGGGGGGTAGGGTTTTCAAGGAGAGAAAACATCTTGACACCGTATTATTTTAAGATATACATCAGGTGATGAAAAGTGGATATCTCCTCGGGAGCCCCGTTTTATAGCAAAAATTTCAACGTCGGATGTTAAGTCCAAGTAAGATCAAGGGAGTTTTTTTTAGGCTATTTGCTAAGGCTAACTGCTTTTTTTTCTAATGAAATATAATGTTAAGAAAAAACAAAGCACGATATCTTATAAGAAGAGATATAGATCACCTTGCCTGGACCTACAGTCTATGGGAATCAGATTCCAAGTCAATGCCAATTTTTTCTCTGATTTAAATCTTAAGTTTAAGACAAGTTGAACCAGGAAGCAATATATTTCAAGACATACAAGGCAGGAAATTATAATCGTATATGCGTTGAGATTTGAAGATAAGCACAAAATCGAGTGACACAAAAAGTTGGTTGAATACTTCATTTCTTGTGCCTCGCTGTCCCCCTTACGTCTGACATAAATGTAAAAGGTGTAAACTTTGAAGGTTTTAATTTCATCACAAAGGCTAAAGTAGAATATGTTAACGTAGAGTCGACTTAGAGTTAACAAAGGTTAACTTAGAGCCTCCAATCTCTTTTGGTGTGTCTATACTGTTGCATTTCGGTTGGTCTTTACATTTCCCACTATGTTGTAGCATTTCAGTCGCATTTCATTTCTAAGCGTCATTTTGCCATGTATAAATTTGGCTTATAGTAGACTAGCTGTTGGGGTGGCACTTTGCACCACCCCAACACCTAGTTGGTGGGGAGCTTCGCACCCCCCAAGCCCCCCGCGCGTGTAAGTCGTTACGCGCCATATTAGTTACACAGCATTTTAGCTGTGTCCCTGTCTCCGACCTTTGATAATGTATATATATATATATATACTAGCTGTTGGGGTGGCGCTTCGCGCCACCCCAACACCTAGTTGGTGGGGGCGCTTCGCGCCCCCCCAGGCCCCCCCGCGCGCGTAAGTCGTTACGCGCCATAATAGTTACGCGCCATTGTAGTTGTGTCCCTATGTCCAACCTGTGAATATAGATAGATAGATAGATATATATATATATATATATATATATATATATATATATATATATATATATATATATATATATATATATATATATATATATATATATATATATATATGGTTTTAACTACGTAAAACTTGCGAATATACACATTCTTTGCTGTCCCATTGTCTTTGCATATAAATAGATTGTCAGGTTTACCGACTCTTGAACATGCAACATATAATGGTCCATGGGAAAACAATCTGTATTCAGATCTATACCTCATGATTCTAATGATTGCCCTTGAGCTTTGTTGATGGTGATTGCTAATCGACCATTCCCTGTCCCGGTGTCCCGGTCGTCATTTATATCCCCCTGTTTCCCCCGGTGTCCCCGTTGTAGTTGTGTCCCTGTGTCCCGGTCAACATTTATATTCCCCGTGTCCCGGTCGTCATTTGTATCCCGGTGTCCCGGTCTGTATATACATTCGTTTTTTAGTTTTGTTTTTCTCCTTTATTTTTTCCTTTTTTTTCTTTTTTAGTTTATTTAGATTTTTAGATTTTTTAGTTATTTTAATAGTTTTTAGTTTTTTTTCTTTTTAGTTTTTTGTAGTTTTTACCTTCTTTTTAGTTTTGTTAGTTTTTTTTTTACTTATGTCCTTGTCGTCATTTATACTCCCTGTGTCCCGGTGCTTTGTTGATTGCTAATCGAACATTCCTTTTGTCCTGGTCGCTTTCTCTTTGAGTGTCGTCATTTATTTTTTTCTTTTTTAGTTCTTTTAGTTTTTACCTTTTTTAGTTTTTTTTAGTTTTTTAGATGAAAATTTTTTTTAGTTTTTTCCTTTTTTTCTTTTTAGTTTTTTATTGGTTTTTACCTTTATTTTAGCTTATTTTTCAGTTTTTTCCTTTTTTTTAGTTTTTTTTTATTTTTTATTTATTTTAGTTTTTTACCTTTTTTTAGTTTTTTAGTTTTTTTAGTTTTTTAGCTTTTTTACTTTTTTTTATTAGTTTTTCGTTTTTTTTTTGTAGTTTTTGCCTTTTTTTAGTTTTTTCAGTTTTTTTTTTTTAGTTTTTTATTGGTTTTTACCTTTATTTTAGCTTATTTTTCAGTTTTTTCCTTTTTTAGTTTTTTTTAGTTTTAGTTTTTTTAGTTTTTTACCTGTTTTAGTTTTTTTAGTTTTTTTAGTTTTTTAGCTTTTTTATTTTTTTATTAGTTTTTAGTTTTTTTGTAGTTTTTGCCTTTTTTTATTTTTTTTTTAGTTTTTTAGCTTTTTTATTAGTTTTTAGTTTTTTTTGTAGTTTTTGCCTTTTTTTAGTTTTTTTAGTTTTTTAGCTTTTTTTTTTTTTTATTGTTTTTAGTTTTTTGTAGTTTTTGCCTTTTTTTAGTTTTTTCAGTTTTGACGTCACCTGATCCAGTTTTTTCAGGTGACGTCACCTGATCCACGATCCACAGATCCACAGACAACTTATTTTTATATATATACTAGCTGTTGGGGTGGCGCTTCGCGCCACCCCAACACCTAGTTGGTGGGGGCGCTTCGCGCCCCCCCAAGCCCCCCCGCGCGCGTAAGTCGTTACGCGCCATAATAGTTACGCGCCATTGTAGTTGTGTCCCTATGTCCCACCTGTGAATATAGATAGATATATATATATATGGTTTTAACTACGTAAAACTTGCGAATATACAACATTCTTTGCTGTCCATTGTCTTTGCATATAAATAGATTGTCAGGTTTACCGACTCTTGAACATGCAACATATAATGGTCCATGGGAAAACAATCTGTATTCAGATCTATACCTCATGATTCTAATGATTGCCCTTGAGCTTTGTTGATGGTGATTGCTAATCGACCATTCCCTGTCCCGGTGTCCCGGTCGTCATTTACATCCCCCTGTTTCCTCCGGTGTCCCCGTTGTAGTTGTGTCCCTGTGTCCCGGTCGTCATTTATATTCCCTGTGTCCCGGTCGTCATTTGTATCCCGGTGTCCCGGTCTGTATATACATTCGTTTTTTAGTTTTGTTTTTCTCCTTTATTTTTTTCCTTTTTTTTTCTTTTTTAGCTTATTTAGATTTTTAGATTTTTTAGTTTTTTTATTAGTTTTTAGTTTTTTTTTCTTTTTAGTTTTTTTGTCCCGGTCGTCATTTATATCCCCCTGTTTCCCCCGGTGTCCCCGTTGTAGTTGTGTCCCTGTGTCCCGGTCGTCATTTATATTCCCTGTGTCCCGGTCGTCATTTGTATCCCGGTTTTATTTTTTATTTTTTTTAGTTTTTTACCTTTTTTTAGTTTTTTTAGTTTTTTTAGTTTTTTTAGTTTTTTAGCTTTTTTACTTTTTTTATTAGTTTTTAGTTTTTTTGTAGTTTTTGCCTTTTTTTAGTTTTTTCAGTTTTTTTTTTAGTTTTTTATTGGTTTTTTACCTTTATTTTAGCTTATTTTTCAGTTTTTTCCTTTTTTTTAGTTTTTTTTAGTTTTTAGTTTTTTTAGTTTTTTACCTTTTTTTAGTTTTTTTAGTTTTTTTAGTTTTTTAGCTTTTTTATTTTTTTTATTAGTTTTTAGTTTTTTTTTGTAGTTTTTGCCTTTTTTTAGTTTGACAACTTATTTTTATATATATAGATAGTTTTTTTTTTTTACTTATGTCCTGGTCGTCATTTATACTCCCTGTGTCCCGGTGCTTTGTTGATTGCTAATCGAACATTCCTTTTGTCCTGGTCGCTTTCTCTTTGAGTGTCGTCATTTATTAGCTTTTTCCTTTTTTTCTTTTTAGTTTTTTATTGGTTTTTACCTTTATTTTAGCTTATTTTTCAGTTTTTTTCCTTTTTTTAGTTTTTTTTTTATTTATTATTTTTTTTAGTTTTTTTACCTTTTTTAGTTTTTTTAGTTTTTTTAGTTTTTTAGCTTTTTACTTTTTTTATTAGTTTTTAGTTTTTTTTGTAGTTTTTGCCTTTTTTTAGTTTTTTCAGTTTTTTTTTAGTTTTTTATTGGTTTTTACCTTTATAGTTTTTTTAGTTTTTTAGCTTTTTTATTTTTTTTATTAGTTTTTAGTTTTTTTTGTAGTTTTTGCCTTTTTTTAGTTTTTTCAGTTTTGACGTCACCTGATCCAGTTTTTTCAGGTGACGTCACCTGACCCATCCACACATCCACAGACAGACAACTTATTTTTATATATATAGAAGATAGATAGATATATATATATATATATATATATATATATATATATATATATATATATATATATATATATATATATATATATATATATATATATATATATAAAACTAAAAAAAGGTAAAAAACTAAAAAAGAAAAAACTAAAAGAGGTAAAAACTACAAAAAAAACTAAAAAGAAAAAAAACTAAAAACTAATAAAAAACTAAAAAAACTAAAAACTGAAAAAGAAAAAAAAACTAAAAAAGGAAAAAAACTGAAAAAGAGGAGAAAAGAAACTGAAAAAAGAAAAGGAGAAAAAGAAAACTAAAAAAATAAAAATGAAAATCAAAAAAAAGGTAAATGTATTCAAGCCGAAGTAGCTGAGTTGGTAAAGCGTTATGTTCCAGGTTCTAGGTCCGAGAGGATCCAGGTTCAAACCTTGGCTTTAGCATTAATACAAAAGAAGAAAAAAAACTAAAAAAGGTAAAAACTACATAAAAAAAACTAAAAAAGAAAAAAAAACTAAAAATGTAAAAAAAAAAATAAAAACTAATAAAAAAAACTAAAAAAACTAAAAACTAGAAACTGAAAAAGAAAAAAAACTAAAAAAAGGAAAAAACTGAAAAAAAAGGAGAAAAAGAAAACTAAAAAAACTAAAAATAAAAAAAGACTAAAAACCTAAAAACTACAAAAAAACTAAAAAGAAAAAACAAATAAAAAAAGCCAAATAAAGGTAAGAACTAAAAAAAACTAAAAAAAAGGAAAAAAATATTTCATCATATTCAAATTCAAAAACGAATGTATATACAGACCGGGACACAAGGAATATAAAAGACGACCGGGACCCCCCAAAAAATTACAGACTGGGACACCGGGACACAAATGACGACTGGGACGTGTGTGTCGACTGACGTCATGTTTGTCGATAATAAATGAC
>NW_027064887.1:0-24087 GCF_032884065.1 Artemia franciscana
GTTGGAAGGGGGTTCGTTGTTCTCTAATTATTTTCGACGATTAAAAAGTGAACTGGTCCCGTCAATGTCTAATCGAAAGAGCCTTTTTCCAAGTTTCTATGACAGCAAATGGCCATCTCAAAATTTCTATCAGATGTATTTTGGAAAAATACGAGGTGTGGGAGGGGGGCTACCAACAGTCCAATCACTCAGAATCTTGTAAAGAGGACTAGAACTTCTGATTGTTGCTCCAATGAGCTCCCTCTGAATTTTATATAATCACCCTTTCTATATAAACCTTATATGCCCCCAGGGCGTAACTTGCAACCCTTGCCCTGATGGTTTTTCTTTAGGGGGGGGCATCATCCCCACAGACATAATGACTGGACCTTCCAGCTACGTTGGATAAAATGGTTATCTCAAAGTTTTGATAATATGTTTTCTGGGAAATAGTGGGAATAAAAAAGGGGTTAGTTACCCTCCAATTACTTTTCACTATTAAAAAGGCACTAGCCCTTTCAATTTTCAATTGGACTAGCCTTTTTCGAAGTTTCTACGACCACTACTTGGATGCGAAGTGCCATGGTCTCAAATAAACCAAAAACGACCAACAAAAAGAATAATAATATATTGTGCCCACATCGCTGTTTACTCTGGCAGTGCTATTGGGCTGCCTACGACCAAAAAATTAAAAGGCAAATAATTTTTCACAAATATGTTTTCCACAAGGATATCTGATAAAGAATTTTGAATAGCTATTATTTTCTGCATAGTTAACAAGTCCCCAAACTCTGCCTTTGGGAATGACATGACCCATATCAATTTCTGGGTATAAAACCGTAGGCTATAAGATTTGCCCATCGTTAAACATCGTATTTTTTATTTTGAAATGCATGGGCATTTTTCTAATGAGGAGGATTCCCTGGGTAAATTTTACACCGAGGTTTGGGGGGAGAGGTTCCTTGACATCCTCTGAAAAATGGTGAGATGCTAAATACTTCGAAACATTCAACTAAAATATTTCAAAAGAAGCAATATCAAATTTAAAGAAACAGAAGCTATTCCGTATACTAGGGGCACTGCCTATGACCAAAAAGATTAAAGTCAAATAGTCCCCTTTTCACACATATGTTTCCCCCCAAAATATATGATAATTTTTTTTTAAATAGACATTAATTTCAGCTTAGTTGACAAGTCTTTAAGCTGTACCTTTGCGAATGACATGACCCCTATCAATTCTTATATATAAGGCCATAGGCTATAACATTTATCCATCGTTAAATATTGTATTTTTTAATTTGAATTGCATGGAAATTTTTCGATTGGGGAGGATTCCTTAGTAAATTTTATACCGAGAAGGAGGGGATTCACTAACATCCTTTGAAAAACGGTGAGATGCTAAATTATTACGAAAATTATTTACAAAAAATAGATTTACAATTAAATTAGAAATAAAAAATAATTTACAAAAATACTTGCAAAAAGTAGGCTTCGAAACCAATCAAAATTCATAGTCAGTATTATGGATACAAAAGGTGTTGATTGCTTATCCGTCTTCTTATTTGATTTTGTGTTGATTCAGTGCTGATTGCACATTAAACTCGTGGAGATTTATATTTTATGTTTACAAACATTGGTTGAAGTATAATTACCCTTGAATTATCCCATTTTTTTTTTTAAGTCATTCATTTATTTTATTTTAAAACGAAAATTACAATTTTAATGAATACTTCTCCCCCAAAATATTTTATTTTTACGTCACTGTTTACCATTTATTCATTAAAATTCAAAATTTCCTATTTTCCTTATTTGTAGTTTATTAGTCAGGCTGGGATCGTGAAAAAGTTCTTAAAATGAAAATTGGTCCGTAAGCTATAAAAAAAAAAAAAAAAAAAAAAAAAAATCTCGGAACCACTGCTCGAAACACTATTAAAAAATAACGTTATATCGAATGATCTCGAATATTCCTCGGGTTTTTCTGTTCCCAGCGCTACCTGTACTAAACTTAGTTACCGCCAAGTGTTTCTTAAAGAAAAGAGCAGCAGGGTTAGCACAACGCAGTGAACGAAATAGCCTAGGGTATATTATTTTATTTTACAGAGGTTGCTAATGATATTTTTGCAATAGGCTGCTAATAGTTTTTTTTTTAACAGTCAATACAATATTCCACTTTTGGCTAGAAGTATAGAAAATAGGGTGTTTAAGAAGAAAGTAGCCCAGTTATTGTTAGGCTAACATGTTTTTCCTGTGATTTCACTGTAATTTGCCTTCAAATCTCATCCTAATGCCCAAATGCACAGCCCAAGCTGTATATTTCCTAGGCTATGGGTTTTATGGCTCGTGGTATTGTTAGAATTGATTTAATTTTCAGAGAGAAGGGTTGAAATATAACTGATACATTGTAAAATACATAGAAAATGTAGAATCTCAGTATGGGCCTCTTTAAAATTTGTTGCAAATTTCTATTTCTAAGCTAAATATGGCTAGACTTGCTTCAGCCTTGGGTTTTAGTCTATAGCTGGAAATGTTGAGAAAGAAGTAAGTAAAGAAAACAATTTTTTGTTCACTATCCAATGGGTCTTATGGTTATGGACCCTTGTTTCAACTTAACATCCAAAAATTGTTACAACAATAATAAAACTATGAAACAGGAAAGTATACTGAAAATATCTAATCTATACTGTTTATTTTTAAATGGGGGGAGAGGGGGAGTGAAGTATAGTAGTAGCACCCTCAAAGTAGGCTATATGAACTAAAATTTTTTATTAATGTAAAGTAATATTTTTTAGAAAATTAGAAAAATTAGAAACTAAATTATAATTAAAATTAGAAAAATGGAGGTATTTTTAACTTAAGAACACATGATGGATCTTAATGAAATTTTTTATTTAGAAGGAATTCATGTCTCTGAGCTCTTATTTCAAATCTTGACCAGACCTGTTGACATTAGGGGGAGTTGGAGGGGGAAATCTTGGAAATGCTTAGAGTGCAGGAATCAGGATGAAGCTTGGTGGATAGAATAAGCAAATCTCCTTGATTCCTGATTGACTTAACCATACTGGATTTGTTCTCTTTGGGGGGAGGGGTTCAGTGATTTGGCAAGTTTGGTGCTTCTGGGTGTGCTAGGATGATGAAAATTGGCAGGCATGTCAGGGAGCTGCACAAACTGACTTGATAGTCATTGTCCCAGATTCAACCATCTGGGGGCTAAAGGGAGAGGGAAAATTAGAAAAAATGAGGTATTTATAAGTTACAAGTGGGTGATCAGATCTTAATGAATTTTGATATTTAGAAGCACATCATGACTCAGAGCTCTTATTTTAAATCTTGACCAGTATTAAGCCTCTGATTTTCCTTTTAAATCAATCTTTTGATTCTTAGAATTTTGTTGGAGCTCATACCATATTAGCTCTTGGCTCTTAGCTCTTCTTGTCTAGTCACAAGTGCCATATGAGCTCTTAGCTCTTGTTTTTTCAACAATGTTGTTTTTTAGGGGATTTGTATAATAGAAAGTAAATGTAGTAGAAGTACAAAAATTATTAATTTGAGTTTTGGATTTTGGTGAGGAAATGGTTGCCACTTTACTGCCTATTTTCATCTAATTAAAGCTCTGCATTATATGACATATCACCTCCTCTGTTCATCCTAAAACATTAAAATAAAGGCCAAACTCTTTAGAACTTTAATAAAAGTTCGTATAAGTATGTACTTAAAATTAAGTATATGAGTTGAAATACTCCTTCCAAGACAGGAGTAACCATTCAAGAAAAAAAAATTCTGAAAAAATGTTTATAAAAGAAGGTAAATAACTATGTGTTAATTCTTTTTATCTAGCTGGTATAGATGGGTCTCTGAATTCTCATTTTGAATCAGAAGAAAGGCATTGATTTTTTTCCCAAACATTTACTAATAAAATGTTAATAAAATGGTTCTTGCGCACTTTCATTTGAAAGAGACTAATTTCTAATGGTTTTTATTGCACTTGGTTATTTACCAAGTGACACATAGCAATTGCAAATTCTGTTGGTCAGTTGGACCCAGTTATGCTAGTTTAGTTACATCCAGATAAGCTATGACAATGAAATTCAGCAGGCGTATCTGGGACCAGACCAGATTAAATTAGAAATAGTCGTTTCCCTGATTCAACCATCTGGGGGTGGGGAATGGAGGATGGTTATTTTGGAAAAATGAGATATTTTTAACTCACAAATGGGTGATCAGATCTTAATGAAATTTGAGATTTAGAATGGATATCGTGTCTCAGAGCTCCTATTTTAAATCCCGACTGGATCTGGTGGCATTGGGGGGGGGGGGTAGGATGGGGAAACTTAAAATCTTGGAAAACGCTTAGAGTGGAGGGATCAGGATGGAACTTGGTGGAAAAAACATACAAAAGTCCTATATACGTGATTGACATAACTGGAACGGATTCTCTCTCTTTGGAAGAGTTGGGGGAAGGTTTAATTCTGAAAAATTAGAAAAAATGAGGTATTTTTAACTCACGAAGGAATTATTGGATCTTAATAAAATTTCATATTTAGAAGGATCTCGTAACTCAGATCTCTTATTTTAAATCCTGATTGGATCCAGTGTCATTGGGGGTAGTTGGGGGGGACCGGAAATCTTGGAAAACGCTTAGACTGGAGAGATCAGTCTGAGAATTGGAGGGAAGAATAAGCACAAGTCCTAGATACGTGATTGACATAACCGGACTGAATCCACTCTCTTTGGGGAAGATGGAGAGGGTGTTAATTCGGAAAAATTAGAACTCATGTTTGAAAGCTCTTATTTTATATCGCGGCCAGATCTAGTGACTTTGGGGGAAGTTGGAGAGGAAACCGGAAATCTTTGAAAACGCTTAGAGTGGTGAGATCGGGATGGAATTTATAAAATATCATAGATGCGTGATTGACATAACCCGACTGGATCCGCTCTCTTTAGGGAAGTTAGGGGGGAGGGGTCCAGTACTTTGGCAAGTTTAGTGCTTCTGGACGTGCTAGGACGATGAAAATTGGTAGGCGTGTCAGGGACCTGCACCAATTGCCTTGATAAAGTCGTTTCCCCCGATTCGACCGTTTGGCGGTGGGGGGGGGGGGCTAAAGGGAGAGGAAACATTTAGAAACAATGAGGTATTTTTAACTTACGAGTGGGTGATTGGATATCAATGAATTTTGATATTTAAAAGGACCTCGTGTCTCAGAGCTCTTATTTTGAATCCCGACTGGCATTAAGCCTCTGATTTTCCTTTTAAATTAATCTATTGATTCTTAAAATTTTGCTAGAGCTCATGCCATATGAGCTCTTGACCCTTTCGACCTCCTCACAAGTGCCATATGAGCTCTTAGCTCTTGTTAAAATCATGCTGGTAATCCCCTCCGTGAAAAATTGCCCAACAAAAGGGCATTTTTTAGCAAAGGTTTTTTTTTTTTTGGGGGGGGGGAGAGGTACAAAAGAAACTTTTAAAATTGCATCAGAAATGTGAAATTGATATGTACTCCCTTATGATTTCTGAGTATATTTCAGGTCTACGCTGTTATTCTGAAAGTTAAGAAAAACATTAAACCCCAAATGGTCAGAATTTATTCCGTACAGGAGGGGTTTTGCCATATCCTTATCCACTCCTCCCTTCAAGTTAAAAAAAAATTAGAAGTGCGCTCGTTAGATCTGAAATTAAGACTTCTTGTCCTTTTTATGAAGTCATAAGGGATTGGAGACCAACCAGCTGCAAGGAGAAAAATTAGGAGTGCACTCGTTACATCTGAAATTAAGACTTCTAGTCCTTTTTATGAAGTCATAAGGGATTGGAGACCAACCAGCTGCGTGGAGGTGATATTTTGCGGGGGGGGGGGGGGGTATTTTCCGTGTTTTTTCTCGGGAAAAATTCTCGCGAGGTTTATTTTGCGGGGAGGGGGGGGGTTGTTAACGCTGACCGTCAAAAAAGGACAATAAAAGATAAAGAAAGACCGCCAATATCTTTAGATGGGGCAATTAAGGCATGCTTGATGCCGATATAAACCAGAAAAGAACAGAAACGTCTAACAAAAAAAAAGAAGGAATTGCAACTAGTCAAGTGAAGAAAAGAAGGGGACAATCATAATTGCTCGTCAATAAAACTAAAAGTAATTAAAATCTAACCTGCATTAGGCTGGACTCTTATTTCCTGGATGGGGTTGGAGTAGCTTAAATACATTTGGTAAGTTTTTTGTGGGGGGGGGTAATTTTTTGGTTTTCTTTTTAAAAAAATATTTTTTCTGGTTTTTGTTTATCTCTTCTTGCACAGTTCTTGCTGTTCCATTTTTCCGGTTTCGTATTGCTTTCGTTTTTGTTCTTTTGTTGTGCTAATATAAATGAATGAATAAATCTTAAAACGATCTCAGTAAAAATTGAATATGCAATTGATCTTAAAAAAAACAAAAATATTTTACTGTTGTAGCATAAATGAATCCCAAAATGAACAGAAACTAAATGAACAGTAATAGTAAATAAACATACAACATGCATTAAGATAAGTGAATAAATAAGCCTTAAAACGAATAAGCCTTTGATTAAATATGCGAATCAAGATTGAAGCGATCAAAGATCAGTTCAAATATGAGTGGGAGTACTGCCTCCTTCCCTAATAGCAAAATTCTAAAACCTTCTGTGTCATTGAAAAAAAAAATTAGTAGCTGTAAAATAAAATTTTGAACTGATTGGCTTTTCAGCAGTTGCCATCATTATACATCAATTATTTAGTTTAACCTTATTTTTTCTCAAGACCGTTCACGAGAAATTTAGTTCCACTACAAACAAGGATTTAGCTACTGCTTCCTTTCCTACCTTTAAAATCTAAAGCCAACTGCGTCATTGGAATAAAGTTTTGAGTACATCCTATTCTACATCATATTGCTTTATAGAAGATGAGAAATGAGTTAGAGTTTTTGAAAATTTGTTCTGGTGGACTATTATCTTGCCTCCCAGTCATATTTTAGTGTGATAATTTTTATTTAGAGGAAGCTTGCGTTAATAGAGCTGAAGGGCCAAACAATTATGACGAAACATTACAATCAGACATATGGAATTGCTTTAAATCTATACACCGATCAAATTTACTTTTGAATTAGATCGAGATATAAAGAAGGTAAATCTTAACGCCCATTCTCAGTGATATGTCACCAATTCTCACTTTAAGAGAGCTAGATTTATAGAATTTACCATTGACTGAAATATTGACTAATGGGTGCCAGTTAAAGGTCAGTGTTGATAAAATCTCATGTTGACCGGGCCTTTTTGGTTTTTGTCTTAAAATATATTGTTATCAAAAATGTTTGAATAACTTAATACAGGGAATAGTCAAAACTGAAATATTAAGAGAAATAACAAATTTAAGAAACATTTTCAAGTTTAATTCAAAATAACTGAATTTAAAACAAAATTTAATTAACATGTTTAAAGTAATTAAATTCTATTTAAATCTTTTTTAATTAGAATTTCTCAAATTGACTATTAAGTTAAGTGATTGAAATATCAAAGGCGAAAGTACACTGTAGTAATTTTACATTTAGACAAATAAGTAGATAATCTAAGTCATTTTGGATTAAACTCTCCCTTGTAAATGGAATTTGTCCATTTGTTCGAATTTTTCTGAAAAAATACAATATAAGTTATTACTTGATTTGCAATATGTTCATAAGTCATATCAATCTAAGTATATGCTCTGAAAATTTTTTACGCTTAAAGTAATTTTTTACTAAAGTATCCACTTGATACTTTCGTGATATAATGTTTATATCGCAGATTTTAATTTTTTTTTGTATTGTGTATTTTTAGGGAATAAATCTTATGTTTAAATCTACTACTTTACTTTAACTCTTCTTCACTAGCTTTTAATAATAATAATTAGTTTACACCCTCTTTGCAGGAATGAAATGGACTTAGAGGAATGCAAAAATACTGAAAAATCAACCAAAATGAAAATAATAAACAAGAAAAACTCAAGAAAAAAAATAACATCTCAGCTAATTAGACAGCACAATTAACCTTATATGTGACCAGTCTTTCTTATTTGGTTTATTTGTTTCTTTTTTGTATCGACCCTTTGCTCTAGTTTTTCGTACAGAAAGGTTTTCCGATTTTTGGCTATTTCCGGATCAACTTTCTTATAGAACCTATTTGAATATTCCATATTTTTTAAGATCGAGATATAAAGAAGGTAAATCTTAACGCCCATTCTCAGTGATATGTCACCAATTCTCACTTTAAGAGAGCTAGATTTATAGAATTTACCATTGACTGAAATATTGACTAATGGGTGCCAGTTAAAGGTCAGTGTTGATAAAATCTCATGTTGACCGGGCCTTTTTGGTTTTTGTTTTAAAATATATTGTTATCAAAAATGTTTGAATAACTTAATACAGGGAATAGTCAAAACTGAAATATTAAGAGAAATAACAAATTTAAGAAACATTTTCAAGTTTAATTCAAAATAACTGAATTTAAAACAAAATTTAATTAACATGTTTAAAGTAATTAAATTCTATTTAAATCTTTTTTAATTAGAATTTCTCAAATTGACTATTAAGTTAAGTGATTGAAATATCAAAGGCGAAAGTACACTGTAGTAATTTTACATTTAGACAAATAAGTAGATAATCTAAGTCATTTTGGATTAAACTCTCCCTTGTAAATGGAATTTGTCCATTTGTTCGAATTTTTCTGAAAAAATACAATATAAGTTATTACTTGATTTGCAATATGTTCATAAGTCATATCAATCTAAGTATATGCTCTGAAAATTTTTTACGCTTAAAGTAATTTTTTACTAAAGTATCCACTTGATACTTTCGTGATATAATGTTTATATCGCAGATTTTAATTTTTTTTTGTATTGTGTATTTTTAGGGAATAAATCTTATTTTTAAATCTACTACTTTACTTTAACTCTTCTTCACTAGCTTTTAATAATAATAATTAGTTTACACCCTCTTTGCAGGAATGAAATGGACTTAGAGGAATGCAAAAATACTGAAAAATCAACCAAAATGAAAATAATAAACAAGAAAAACTCAAGAAAAAAAATAACATCTCAGCTACTTAGACAGCACAATTAACCTTATATGTGACCAGTCTTTCTTATTTGGTTTATTCGTTTCTTTTTTGTATCGACCCTTTGCTCTAGTTTTTCGTACAGAAAGGTTTTCCGATTTTTGGCTATTTCCGGATCAACTTTCTTATAGAACCTATTTGAATATTCCATATTTTTTTTAATAGCTACGAGTGGTTGTCACTCATTGTCTGTGTAAACGTAGTCAATAGGGGTCGGCTCTGAAAGTTTGCAATATATTTTGGGCTTAGGTATAATTTTTTTAACACCATCTCATAACTCTTACTCACCAGCTTCTATCATGTCAATCTTTTTTTTGCTATTGTTTTTTTTTTGCTGATTCTTACTTTATTTTTATGATCTCCTTTGAATCCTGTTTACCAGTTTCTAATACGTCTATATGTTTTTCACTCTATCTTCTGTTTCATGATCCTTTAAGGTAGTATCAACCGGAGTAGATTTTCCCGGATTATCTGTTAATTAGGATAAAGTTTTATAGAGCTTTTTTTCTTTTCTTTTCTTTGGTTTTGAAAAGGAAGACCTGTAAACTTCTAGTTCAGGGATATTGAAAATGATGAATCGATGGCTTGTCTTGTAGTATCCATTTATTTTTTTATTATTAGTATTGTCTCTTTGAGCTGAAAGTGACGATTATAGGACAAAAGAGCACTTTACTCTTGTTTGACCTATATTGTTATCTAAAAATGTATCTAGGATTTTTATTAAATATGAATTGAAATGTCTTCTTCTGGTATTCAATTATGACTTGTTCAATACTGTCACCCATTGTAAAAAATAAAAAGGAGTTCCTTTGGGAATTTATTTAGTAAGATTTCTGTAAAACAAAAGACAGTTTTCACTAGTATGGGCAATGGTTTCCTCTTAAGTGGATCGCAACCATGGTTTCTGCAACCAAGAAGAGGTCAAGAATGCTCAACTTCTGAATATCGTAATTTTCTTTTCCAAAAACTTTTACACAGAAAATATTGTATTTAGTATGAGGTCATGGTTAATGCTTGCTGTTAATAAAAAATAATCGGTTTTTCATTTAAAGTATTGACTGATAAACTATTAGTAGATTAGCCCTCGAAATTGAACCCCTGCACACGTTTGGGAAGCGAAATCTTAAGATTTTTCTGAAAAGTTTCTGTACCTTCGGAGAATAAAAAGGGGCATCATTTTGGTTTATATTTAGAATATAAGGTATATCATAATTATAGCTGTACTATACAGCTACAATAAAGATGTAAACTTCAAAATATAAATTGTATTTTATTTAAGAATATAGAGGATTCTTTTGCAAATGATTAATAGACATTAGTTTTGAGTAGGAATCCCAAGTATAAAGGTAGTTATTTGGAGCTGTGTGTGTCCTATGAGCTCTATTTAATGGTCAGCGACCCAAAATGGCTAAACATAGTTGTTGTTAGTGCTTTTCCTAATTTTACCCATTAAATGTTTGTTCTATAGCTATTTGTTTATATGTGACTTATGTATTTGGATTTACGCATGAATATATGTGTGTATATATATTTGTATGTACATGTATTTATGTTATATATTTGTATGCTCTATAGTATATATGCGTTTGTTGTTGTGTTATGCTGAAAAAGTAAATTTATGGTACGTAATTAATACATTTCTTGTATTTGCCTCTTGTTTTCTGCGCTTGTTTAGATTTGACAAACGATTAAAGACGGAAACAGGGAACTGCACTTAATTGAAAAGGTGTATCAAGAGAAAATAGACTAAAAACAGATTTTATCAATCAGTTTCAAAGGTGTAGCTTTCCTTTAAAGGTGTAGCTTAATCAATTGTTACTAATTTATGTGCACGGTTCAGCACGGCAACGGAAAGGAGATGCTGCTCTAAACATTTCATTATTCCGCAAAATGTTTCTGCTTGAATTTTAAAATTTTCAGTTTTAATAGTTTAATTTATTTAACGGATTCTAATTAAGCTTTTAATCGAATTGAATGTATTTATTTTGGAAGTACGATAACACCATGAATGCATTAATTGATTGTCGGAAGTACGATAACACTATAAAATGTATTGTATGAAATAAACCCAATGAAAATAATTTTTTAACGAATAGTTATGATAGTTCAAACCCGATGAATAGGGAAGATTAATATTATTAATATTAAAGATTAGTGTTAATATGTTAGAGTTTTAAATATAACAAACAGAGGGAAAGAAATAATATCGAATTTGAATGGGCTTGAGATTTAGCCTTTTTAATTACATAGTGTCTGAAGCGTTTTCAGTTCAAAATCTAGCAGCCAAGTAAGGACGGCAAACATTTTTCTCGGAAGATTAAACGGATAGTTGAAGTCCAGGGGAGCAAGAAATTGGTAGTAGAGGGCTCTTGAGATGCAGTTCTATCGAAAGCTATCATAGACATGTTTTTTTTGCTTTCCTGGGTTTTGCCGTAAGATTTATATTTGTCTTAAGTCAATAAAGGGGAAGACAGGTAGTTAAACGAGCCTCAAAAAATTAGCGCTACATGAGAAGTGTAATCTCAGGTCTTTCCTTTGAGACAAAAAAGTTTTCAAATTACCATTCAAATATCCAAATGAAATCATCGCAAAAAGATTTTGAATTATTGCGAAGTTTTTTATTATTGCATTATTGTTGTTACGTACATTATTAGTGCTATTATTATTGCAGATATAAATAATTTTTTTAAAGTTGTTTATTTGAATCACCAAATGAAACAGTGACTATATCAAATTGCTAATTATTCTTTTGATCCCTCGGATCTATAAACAACCGTTCCTAAATTTTAGAAGTTTGTTTATAATGTCTTTTTATTAAAGCAGGATCTTTCTTTCAGGTAACATTTGATGAATATTTTAAACATACTTATCAGGTGACTATTGGGGTCATGAACCAACCACTTTTAGTGTCAAACCTAAAGAAAAAGGATTTCCGTCATGGGCAGCGAAATCTTTTAAGATTTATTTCAGAATGAGGCTTCCTAACAGGATTAACCTATGAAATGCGTGCCAATTTGGGTCTTATAAAAGATGTAGGAAACGTCAATCGACTTATCCCTCAAAAAAGGTTTGAAAGCTTGTTTGTGATCTCGTAACGGTTCAGGTCTTCAGGTAGTGCACAATTTTAACATTAAGGCTTGAAACTAACTGACTTCTCGATTCAATTTAAGTGAATTTAGTTTCCAATTCATAACAAATTAAGACTTTCGTTTTGTATGCAGATTTCAAGTCACTGTACTGTGAAAAAGAATGTGCGTATTGTTTTTACAATTTGTCTATTTGAATCACACTAGCGGTTTCAGTAGTTTAATTTGATTAATAAATTTTAATTAAAATGTTTTATCGGATTGAATATATTTATTTTGGATTTAAATGTTTTATGAAATACAATAATAGTATAAAATAGATTATTTAGAATAAATTCTTTAAAATTAATTTTTTATTTAATAGAAATGATATTTTAAAGCCCATTGGCAGGGAAGATAAGCTGGGGTCTAAATATGACAAATAGAAGAAATTAATCGTAATTAACCCAGATAAGCTGGGGTCTAAAAATAGACATGGTACAATTTTTTCATAAGTGGTACAATTTTAGGGCGTTCTGTGGTACATTTTCTTCCGAAGCGTTGGCAACACTGCTTCACATCAGTTTTTAATGCTGAGTTGTAGTGTGTGATATTTGTTTAAATGTATGATTTTTGTAAAAAAAACTGAATTTAGCTATGCTACGATAGTTTTTAAATATACCGATCTCTCTCTCTCTCTCTAAATGTATTTGACAATGGTTGAAAACCATTGACAATTCTAGTTGTTATGAAAGCTTATTTTGCATGAACCAGATGCTGGTTGTAGCTGAGAATTGTCATTGGTTATAAATGTAGATGTGTAACTGGTCCCATGACTTTATATATACATATAATTATACAACAAGAAAAATTATATAGTAGACTACACAATTTGACAATCTATACATTCTGTAACAGAATCAGCTAATTTGAACAATATTTCGCTAGGCTGTTATTTTGGATAAGATGTCTTAGGGTGTGTTCCTGCTGATGGTTTTTCAGTAACCGCAGTTACTGCGCGGTAACTGCCCATTTTTAACTGTAGTAGAGCCAGTGGGAACGGCACAGTAAACTGACTAGCAGTAGCGTTATTTTCAAATTAAATAAACGTGTTTAAATTTAAGGGACAGTTTAATACTGATTAGTATAATTTTTTAATTCCTTCTGTTTCAGAGCATTAAGAGAGGTTCTAAGTCAACCATGGGCATTTGGCTGTCACAAATGATTTTGCTCAAATGAGCTGGTGAAAAATAAATAGAACATTTAAATTTTCTCTTTTTTTTATTATTTCAAGACTGGAATATGACAAAGCTAAGCATTCACATAGCTTGATTGTATCTTAAGCAAATACAATCCCTGATGGAGTTTTGTTGATACCTGTCTTAAATTGATTTGTCTAAATAAAATGGGCCTATAGCATTTACAGGATAGTAGTGGGACAACTATAGCAAGTTTTTTTTTTCAATATTCTATTTTTTTCAAATAATTATTGTTCTCTGGTCAAATTTGTGTTCCTTGCTAAGTGGTAGGCGCTCTGGGTTGGAATCCTTTGTCCAAGGGGTACAGGTTTAATTCCTGACATTGCCAGTTTATTTGGTTTTGGATAGGGGTTTGTGATATGACTAACCTCAGTTAGAATTGGCCCAACTTTAAATGAGTACAGATGGAAATCTAGGGACAGTAAGGAGGAAGGGCATGCAAGAGCATTGGTTGTCTGGTCCCTAGCTTCCTATTGCACTACCTGGCCAAAGGACCACCAGGTTCTTTACTGGCCTACTTACTTAGCCATAGAAACTTTCTTTCAAACCCATTAAATATAAGTAGAAATGAAGAATACCAGTATGATGGTCCTTCCATTTCCCTGAAATGTGGATGTATGGACAAGAGTGTGGATCATGAGAGATAGCCTGTGAATGTAATGGGGGTGAATGTTCTGCAAGATTTAAGAATTTATGACAGTTGCTCAGGTTGGCAACTGAACACAGAAGTATAATTTTGTCTTTTGTTTTTCTTTGTGACTATTATGCTTATTTAATGTCAAGTATTCTAAAGTTAATCTCCTTTATTTTGTTTTTAATTGCCATGGCCCTAGGGCTTAAATACAATAAAGCCTACTTACATCCATTGATTTTCTTTAAATAGATAGGAGTTCTATGTTTCCTAGCTTCAGTAAATTTAAATGTAATTGTGAGACCAGGAATTACAAAGTAGGTGAAAACTTGCAAATGGACCACTGGTATCAATAAAAATTTGTAAGAAATGAATATCAATTTAAAGATTAAATAAAACCTGTTAGAAAACAAAGAAGACTAATGAATAAACAAAAGTCTTCCTTTACAACCATTTAATGAATTGTCACAAATATAGATCACCCTTAAGATTGAAATGAACAAAGCTTCAATTATGAATCCATTTTCCTTTAAACAGACTGAAGGGGCAAACCTCCAAGCTTTGACAAATTCAATCTCACTTTTCCTTTTCAAAGGAAACATTCTTTGGATGTTTCCAATCCAATTAAAAACAGCAGGGACAGCATCAGGTACAAGTGACCTTCTACTTAGCCTACATACCAAAGGGAAAAGCATGCATCTCTATACTATAATTTACCTCCAACCTTCCTAATGTGCAAATATATAGCCAAAATTATGTAGTTCCAATGTCTTCTGTCACCTGTTACCTTTTCCCCCATTCTTGCTTTGTCACAGTTGCTTCAATTGTAACATCCTCCTGCTTACTATGTTGTGCATGTGCTTTAGCTTATGTTTTGCTACGCTACGCTTGTGCTTATATTATGCTTTACTTTGCAGATTGTTGTAACCTGGGTTTCTAATATACTGTTTAACAATTGACAAGACGGAAATTTCTACATGGTGTCAGAAAAATGGAATCCACTGTCCCATACCCTGAACTTAATTGGGAAGCAGACAACCTCAAAGAAGCTTGGAATAGATTCAAAAGCCAAACAACACTCATGTTTGCAGGCCCCTTGAGTGGAAAGACAGAGACTGTTCAATGTGCATTTTTACTAATATGGCTTGGTGAGAAAGGACGGGACATCTTCAGCACCTGGTCTCTCACCGAGGCTGAAAAAAACCGTATTGCAGTGTATACGCAAAAGTTCGATGACTACTTTAGTCCATCTGCAAATCCAATCTTCTCACGTTATGTTTTCCACAAACGGGATCAGAACGACATTGAAACTGTGGAACAGTATGTGACAGATTTAAAACTTTTGGTTCGTGATTGTGAGTACAGTGCTGCAATCCGTGATGAAATGGTACGAGATAGACTTATCTGTGGAGTTAAGTCACCAAAGATACGTGAAAAACTACTGCAGATGGGACCAACACTAACCCTTCCCCAAGCAATCACTACTGCTCGAGCCCACACAGAAACCCAGGCACAACTAAAGTTGATGTCAACAGCAGCGACATCCAACCACGAAATACAAATCAAGCAGGAAATCGACTTCGTCCAGTATAACAAACAATCCAAAGGACCTGCCAGACCCAGCATAGCGAGAAGACAAGATTGCTATTTGTGTGGTGGGGATTATTCACCCATGCACAAATGTCCCGCAAAAGCGAAAATTTGCAGCAAGTGCAACAAAATGAACCATTTCGCAAAAGTATACAGAAGTGGAAAGAAATCTATCAACGCGATCGAGTCAAACAGAGCAGACCCAAATGATGTAAGGTGCAGTGATGATGAACTCTTTATTCACGAGGTGTCGATAGAAAATGCAGATGACCAACCCTACTCAGTCCTACGCATCGAACAACAAATCAGCGTCAGATTCAAGGTAGATACTGGGGCTCAAGCCAACATCCTCACAAAATCTCTACTGAACAACATCAAGCCTAGCCCACAGATCCACCCTACCCGCCAAATCCTTACCAGTTTCTGTGGACAGAAGATCCCAGTACTTGGTACTTGCCAGCTCTTTTGCTCCCACAACAATGGTAACAGTGAGCTGCTTACCTTTTTCATAGTAGAAGAAGACCCACACCAATCTTGGGATTTGTTGCTAGTCGTAAGTTACAGCTGATAAAATGCATCTTTACTCTCAACGAGTCATCAGACGACCTGTTTACTGAATTTGCAGATCTCTTTGATGGAATTGGGAAATTGAGAGATGAATGCAAGATTGTTCTGAAAGAAGGAGGACAACCAACAATCCAACCAACGAAACACATCCCTGTTGCAGTCCTACCAAGGTTCAAGGAAGAACTAGAGCGTATGGAACGCCTAGGTGTCATCGAAAAGGTCACTCACCCTACAGACTGGGTTAATTCTGTTGTTATTGTCCAGAAACTAGACAAGTCACTTCGGATCTGTATTGACCCACATGACCTGAATAAAGCTATAAAAAGACCACACCATCCTATGCCAACCTTTGATGAGGCTATTCAAAAGCACGAAGGAGCAAAATTCTTCACAAAACTTGATGCAAGGCATGGGTACAGGTCTCTAGTCCTTGATGAAGAATCATCAGAGCTCACAACATTTGCGACACCATTTGGGAGATTTAAATTCAGGAGGATGCCCTTTGGCCTGATTTCTGCTCAAGATGAATTCCAGAGGCGAATGGAAGAAGCGTTTGAGGGGGTACCCGGATTCTCAGTCATAGTTGACGATATCATAATTTCAGGAAAATCCGAAACTGAACATGATGTGAACACACGAGCCGCACTCACCAGAGCCAGAAAGAACGGACAGTAAAATTGAATAAAGCAAAATGCATACTCAAGTCCGAATCAATACCTTACTTTGGTCATGTGATCTCTAAGGATGGCATCCATCCTGATCCGAACAAAGTTAATGCACTGAAGGAAATGCCCCGACCACGTAACCGCGAGGAACTTCAGACACTATTAGGGATGCTAAACTACCTGTCCCGTTACATCCCAAATCTATCATCCCAGAACGAACCACTACGAACTCTATCAAAGCAGCATAAGTTCGTATGGGAAGAAGTACATGACAACGCGTTCGATACCATAAAAAAATCAATATGTAGCACAATATCCCCTTTTAATCCCTCAGTTGGTAACCTAGAGCTACAAGTTGATGCTTCCAAATCAGGCCTTGGAGCAGTCCTTATTCAGAACGAGAACATCATTTCGTTTTCCTCCCGCTCATTGAATACAACAGAGCAGAAATACTCTCAGATCGAAAAGGAACTTTACGCCATCGTTTTTGGAATTCGTCACTTCCATCAGTACCTGTATGGCCATAGCTTTGTTGTAGTCACTGACCACAAACCACTTGAAACGCTTATTAATCGACCAATGCAAAAATCATCTCCTCGTCTGCAAAGAATGTTGCTCCAGATTCAGCCATATGATCTTACAGTCATTTTCCGGCCTGGTAAAGAGATCCCAGTCCCAGACACACTGTCCCGCCTATACCTTCAAAGCCAAGATGAAAGTCTACAAAAAGAAATTGAATCATATGTCCACTCCGTCATGAGCCTCACTCCCATCAGTCCGGCAAGGCTATTTTAATTGAAGAAAGAAACACTCTTAGACCCTATCCTAGCATGTCTTGCACACACAATCAAATCAGGATGGCCATCAACAAAAGTTCAAACACCTTCCCTCATCGCACAATACTTCAGTTCCAAGCATGAACTCACTGTGATTGATGGAATCATTCTAAAAGGAGATCGCTTAGTAATCCCCAAAATCCTCCACCCTGATATCTTGCACAGCACGCATGCTTCCCATCTCGGTATTGAAAAAATGAAGCAAAGAGCTAGAACAATCGTTTATTGGCCAGGGAAGACTGAAAGTATCGAAGAATATATCAAACGTTGCCCAGCATGCCAAGCGTACCAAAGGAACAACCAGAAAGAATCTCTCAAGCCTCATGGTATACCTAACCACCCATGGGAACATGTTGGAATAGACATGTTCTATCTGGAAGGAAGTCACTTCCTCGTTACGGTTGACTATTACAGTCGATTTTTCGAAGTTGACTGAATAGGGACAGCTGCCTCATCCCATCAAGTCATATCCCGTCTAAAAGACCATTTCGCAAGGCATGGGATCCCTCGCATCATTACTTCAGACAATGGTCCACATTTCAACTCCCTTATATTTCAAGACTTTACCAACAGGTGGTCCATTGAGCACAGAACGTCGAGTCCCTATCATGCCCAGTCAAACAGATTGGCAGAGAAAGCCGTTGGAATAGCAAAAAACATGATAAAGAAGACCCGATTTTGCAGAAGCGAAATGAGCAATGCCCTTCTTGAGTACAGAAATACCCCAGTAGACGGAATGGCGTCTCCTGCCCAGCTATTAATGAGCAGGAACTTGCGATCAACAATACCCTGTACCCTTGAGCATCTCACTCCCAAAATAGTTCCCAAATCTGAATTTGTTGAAAGTCGCCTGGAGTGCCAACTAAGGCAGCAAAAGTACTACAATCGTCACTCAAAGGACCTTCAAGAACTGAAACAAGGGCAATCTGTGGAAGCACAGATCCAAAGAAAATCTTGGGAACCAGCTGTCGTGTTGCACAAACACGAACTGCCAAGATCGTACATCGTGCAAACTCAAGACATGAAAGCATATCGTCGAAACCGAAAATACCTGAGAATGTCCCCAGATGACACAGATCTAGAACAATATCAGCATACCAACTCAAATGGGGTACCGCAGTTGAGCTCCACATCATCTCCAAGCGCGTACTCAACCCCGTCAAAAACCCCACCCCCAACTGTCCTTATTCAAGCCCCAGGGTCAAGCCCAAAAGTCAGTAGCCAAATTCAGGACGAAGTACCGCCACCCGCCATGACACGTCTTGGGAGAATAATCAAACCTCCAAAAAGGCTTAATTTATAAGTTGTTGTCGTTGTTGTTTTTTTTCTTTCTTTTTTGTTTTTATTTCCTTTCTTTTCCCTTTTTGGGGAAGAAAGGGTGGATACACGTAAATGGAAGATTTTGGTTAAGCTTTGTTGTCATGTTAAAGTGTCCAGAAGAAAGGAGATGTAACATCCTCCTGCTTACTATGTTGTGCATGTGCTTTAGCTTATGTTTTGCTACGCTACGCTTGTGCTTATATTATGCTTTACTTTGCAGATTGTTGTAACCTGGGTTTCTAATATACTGCTTAACAATTGACAAGACGGAAATTTCTACACAATTAAAAGGGAGTTAAAGGTTGAGGGATAGATTGGCAGAATCAATGGGTAAAATATAACTTCAGCTATATATTTCTATATTAGGAGGGTTGGGGGTAAAGTAGAGCAGGACTGCATGTAAAATTGTGTAAGCTATAATTATTGTGCAATTATAAAAAATCGGTTTCTTAACATATTTTTCTCTAGGCCTATAGGTCCTTCCTTTGGTTTATGCCACATCAAACATTGTATTCCCAGAGAAAAATAAGTAGCAACAAGCTATATATATATATATATATACATACAAGCACATATTATTTATCAATGAGGACTCTGGTGCTTATTTGTGACCCCTCAGTAATATTGATAAGAAGTGAGCAACAGACAAAATGAAATTTAAATGGCTATCAGAAAGTGGATACAGGCTAAAAGGGGGGGGGGGGGGGGGGGGGGGGGTAAAAAAACAGGGCTCTATAATTGAAGTTCAAAAATAGGTGGTGAGTTTTTAGTGGAATAAACACTCCCCTAGCAAATTTCAAATTTCAACTATAGGTCATGAAAGGAGATTAATGTGAAGCTTTATCATTCTTAAACAATAATATGCATATAAAGAAAGAGTGTATTGCCTAGAGGGTTGTATACTCAACCATGCAGCTTGCCAAGACAATTTTAAGCTCCCATTATAAACTATGCACTCATAGCAGCAAATAGCAGCTATATCAGGCTAAAGGACCAATTACTACAACTTATCTTGAGTTTTTGTACAAGTCAACATGGGATTTGTGTTTTATTCTTGTGAGAATAGAAAAAGCAAATTCAAGTTTTTTGGCTCCCTAGGTAGGCTAGTTTGCTTTATACAGCCATTTTAGCTAATATCTTACCTTATAATGGCAATTTTAAAAATCATTTTTTTGCTCCTGTAGAATTAGAGCATATCTAAAATTTGAAGGATATTTTTTACCAGACAGATAAAAAGTAAAATTCTAGTTGAGTTACTTCTTGCTATCTCAGAAAGAAGTTAGGATAGGAAAATGAAACTTTCAGGGATGGGTCTACAGGCTAAAGTATATCCTGGGAAGGTATTTTAAAGTACCCACCTCCACTTCTTCTCCCTCTAGAGAGCCCTGAAATTTGACTCCAAAGACAGGTCTATACCTATCAAAATTTTGACAAACAACATTTTACCTGAATTTTCAGGTACCATTTGCTTTTTCTCTCCCTTTAGTTCCGAAAATTCAATTCCAGGTATTTGAGTAGAATTCTGAGCCATATCAACATTTTTTTTTCAAAATTTAGGAAATGTATTTGCATATCTTTAAAACCTGGATGTACACCATTTGACTAATGGAAAAAAATAGCATGTAAGCCTATATAAAAAGGTACTATCCAATCTCCCTATAAATACAAATATTTTTGCCATCTAGTTGGATAATTTGGCAATCTCAATAGCAATACTCAAATTTGTCAACTAGTTCACAAGAAAATTTGCCCCAGAAAACTATTCCTTTTCTAACTAGTTGACAAGTAATTTTTCCCCAGAAACACTGTCTTTCTAACTAGCTAGAGACAAACATTGCCACAGAAACACTTTTATTAACCATCTAGTTGGCAAGTACCTTTTCCCCAGAAATTTTTTTATTAACCACCTAGCTGATGAAAAACTTTGACCCAAAAAAATATTTCCTTTTCCAACTAGCTGAAAAAAGTTGTTACCCCAGAAACAATTCTGTTAACCATCTAGTTTGCAAACAACAATGCCACAGAAACTCTTCTGTTAACCATCTAATTGGCAAGTTACTTAACTGGTCCCAAAAGTGAGATTGAATTTTTCAAAGCTTGGAGGTTTATTCCTCCTATCTGTTAAAAGAAACAGATGCATAATTGAAATTTTGATCTTTTCTGTCTTGCATTTTATTAGCATAAATGCTATATGTTGCTTTATTCATCTGTCTGTTTCTTTTCTGTATGTAAGAAGGTTTTTGTTTCAGTTTTGATACTCTTTTTTTTACAAATTACCTATACTAGAAGCTCATTTTCAAGATTTTGACCAACCTTTAGTGGGTCTAAAGGTTTTTTTGGTGAATTCAATGTTAAATGTCTGGATCACATTTTTTTACAAATTAATAATGGTAAAATATGCAAGATTGTAAAAGTTCTTAGTGACCACAATATATTTTACCCATTACTAAGTGCAGTTCTAAAATCTAGGGGGGTGTTTTTGTTTCTTAGATGGATGTCCCAAAATAGATAAATTCTAATGAAAAAAGACCTAAAGTATTTTTCAAATTCTGGGGGAATTTCCTCTCGATTGATGCCACTGTTGAACCCTAGATCCATCCCTAAAATAATAATTTAGCAAGCTCAACTAATTTTCAAGATAGAGAAAAGACCATCATTTAAAATTTTTACAAGCTTAGTTTAAAGTTCTACCCTTAATAATCAGCTTTGCTATAGGCCTATAATCCCAACAATAATCAAATTTGTCAACTAGTTGACAAAAAAAATTTACCCCAGAAAAATATTCACTTTCCAACTAGTTGGCAAGTAATTTCTCCCAGGCCATACTTACTTTCCAACTAGTTGGCAAGTAATTTCTTCCAGACAACATTTTCTTTCCAACTAGCTAGAAACAAACATTGCCCCAGACACTTCCATTAACCATCCAGTTGGCAAGTAACTTTTCCCCAGAAAAAATTTTAGTAACCAACTAGTTGATGAAAAACTTCGCCCTACTCGGAAGCCTACTTGGATACAACCTTTTCTGCAGAAAAACAACTTTCCACTCGTAAATTTCTATCTGGTATAGTTTATTTTCTTTGTTGGTAAGTTACAATAGGTAGCGCTAGGAGTAAGATCCACCTCTGCCGTTTTTCGGTTAAAGAAAAGTCAAAAATCCGGCGCCATTAAACTTGTTGAAGAAAAGTTTTCGTATTTCGCGCAAAATACATTCTGCAATAGTCGACATTGAGAAGCCTCTGAATGTAAGGTAAGTACAGTAATTTTTGAAATGATGTGCTTTTCCTGTTAAGCTAAAATAGCGTGCATTTTGTCGGAAAACGTAGTTGTAAGAGCCCTGAGCCTGTCAAAACCGTAAAGGCTCTTACGACCCCAGAAAACTGTTAAAAAAAAACAACCATCCCTCCTCTAAAAAAAAAAAATCCCGGGTAAGGGTCTGCATATTGTTAAATTTCCAGGAAAGCTTTTTTTTAATATATCAGACAGTTCGTGGTAACGACCTGCCTCAATAGTAACCGAAACTAAAAAACTAAATTTCGATACCAATAGTTATATCAAAAAAATTGCATTTTAATGATAATTTCAAATATATAAGTTTTATCAGGTTTAGTCTTACCCATCAAAAGTTACGAGCCTGAGAAAATTTGTCTTATTTTAGAAAATAGGGGAAAACCCCCCTAAAAGTCATGGAATCTTCACAAACATCACACCATCAGATTCAGCGTATCAAAGAACCCTACTTTAGAAGTTTCAAATTCCTATCTTTACAAATGTATTCTAGCATTATTAAAAAAAAAATTTAAAAAAATTTAAACTGGAAGTAAGGAGCAGAATTAAAACTTAAAACGAACAAAAATAAGATGTATATAAGGGGGTTTGTGTCCTCTGCAATACCTTGCTCTTTACGCTAAAATATTCTTACTAATTTAATCTATTTATTCTACGGCCTTTGTGATTCGGGGGCTATTCTTAAATAATTGGGACAAAATTCAAGCCTTAGTGTAAAGAGCGAGGTATTGACGAGGGGAAAACCCCCTCATATACGTAATGTATACAAATATAGAAGTTCGTTACGTAAGTTAATGCGCAAGTTACGTATATTTATTACTAATAAAAACGGTTTTAAAACAAATGAAAAGTTCTAGTTGCATTTTTAAGTTACCGAAAATTGAAGGGCAGCTAGGCCTCCTTCCCCAGCTCTTTTTTTTTTATCAAAATCGTCCGATCAAAACTATGAGAAAGCCATTTAGCCAAAAAAATTAACATGCAAATTTCGTTTTGATTATTCATATGCGAAATGTCAAAATCAAAACATGCATTGATTCAAAAACGTTCAGAAATGAAATTTAAAACAAAAAACAAAATTTTTTAACTGCAAGTAAGGAACGACATTAAGACTTAAAACGAACAGGACTTATTCCGTAGATGAAAGGGGTTGTCCCCTCCTAAACGCCCCGCTCTTTACACTAAAGTTTTTTTATTGTTTCAAAAAGTAGAGTTGTGAGAAAGGGTCAAACTTTGGAGTAAAGAGCGGGGCGTTTAGGAAGGGACAACTCCTAGCATCTACGGAATAATTTCTGTTTGTTTTAAGTTTTAATGTCACTCCTTACTTGCAGTTAAAAAGAAACTTGTTTTTTTTTTATATCTGCAAAGGTAGCAAGGAAAAGCAATATTTTGCTCATTAGCTCCTCTCCTGTTGGATATTAAGCTTTGCAAGACGCAGCTAGATACTTTACAATGTGTCAACTGAAGGACCCGAGAATTTCGGCAAATTCAAATCAAATTTCTCATGAGGCACGATAATTGGATAATTGATGCTGTTTGAAGATTTTTCTTCTGGTTTTTCTAATTAGTATTTTCTAATAGATTTTCTAACTGGTGCTGACTTGTATTTTTATACCTCGACTTTCAGAAATTTACTTTATCACGGCTTCAAGTTTTTTGTTAGATTTCTAACATCATTTTTTGGTAAGTCAGTAAAGTGTGAAATATGAAATTCTTACATTGGAATTTCAAAACAATTGATTGGACTTTCAAAATTGGGTATTGGAAAGTCAACAGAACATGTTATATTAAACTGTTTGGCAGGATTTT
>NW_027064888.1:0-23141 GCF_032884065.1 Artemia franciscana
ATAAAAATGAAGATATTAGACTATTTTATGATTGCATATGGTAAAGAATGTGATTAAAGGCTCATTTCCTATTTCAAAAGTCTTAGTTTTCGAGGGTAATAGCTATGTCTGTGGAAAAATAAAGATATTAGACTATTTTATGATTGCATATGGTAAAGAATGTGATTAAAGGCTCTTTTCCTATTTCAAAAGTTTTAGTTTTCGGGGGTAATAGCTACGTCCGTGGAAAAAATGAAGATATTAGACTATTTTATGATTGCAAATGGTAAAAAATGTGATTAAAGGCTCTTTTACTATTTCAAAAGTTTTAGTTTTCGGGGGTAATAGCTACGTCCGTGGAAAAAATGAAGATATTAGACTATTTTATGATTGCAAATGGTAAAGAATGTGATTAAAGGCTCTTTTACTATTTCAAAAGTTTTAGTTTTCGGGGGTAATAGCTACGTCTGTGGAAAAAATGAAGATATTAGACTATTTTATGAGTGCATATGGTAAAGAATGTGATTAAAGGCTCTTTTCCTATTTCAAACGTTTTAGTTCTCGGGGGGTAATAGCTACGTCTGTGGAAAAAATGAAGATATTAGACTATTTTATGATTGCACATGGTAAAGAATGTGATTAAAGGCTCTTTTCCTATTTCAAAAGTTTTAGTTTTCGGGGGGTAATAGCTACGTCTGTGGAAAAAAATGAAGATATTAGACTATTTTATGATTGCAAATGGTAAAGAATGTGATTAAAGGCTCTTTTCCTATTTCAAAGTTTTAGTTTTCGGGGGTAATAGCTACTTCCGTGGAAAAAAAGAAGATATTAGACTATATTTATGATTGCAAATGGTAAGGAATGTGATTAAAGGCTCTTTCCTATTTCAAAAGTTTTAGTTTTCGGGGGGTAATAGCTACGTCTGTGGAAAAAATGAAGATGTTAGACTATTTTATGATTGCACATGGTAAAGAATGTGATTAAAGGCTCTTTTCCTATGTCAAAAGTTTTAGTTTTCGAGGGTAATAGCTATATCTGTGGAAAAAATGAAGATATTAGACTATTTTATGATTGCACATTGTAAAGAATGTGATTAAAGGCTCTTTTCCTATGTCAAAAGTTTTAGTTTTCAGGGGGTAATAGCTTCATCCGTCGAAAAAATGAAGATATTAGACTATTTTACGAATGCACATGGTAAAGAATGTGATTAAAGGCTCTTTTCCTATGTCAAAAGTTTTAGTTTTCGAGGGTAATAGCTATGTCTGTGGAAAAAATGAAGATATTAGACTATTTTATGATTGCACATTGTAAAGAATGTGATTAAAGGTTCTTTTCCTATTTCAAAAGTTTTAGTTTTCGAGGGTAATAGCTTCGTCCGTAGAAAAAATGAAGATATTAGACTATTTTATGATTGCAAATGGTAAAGAATGTGATTAAAGGTTCTTTTCCTATTTCAAAAGTTTTAGTTTTCGAGGGTAATAGTTATGTCTGTGGAAAAAAATGAAGATATTAGACTATTTTTTGATTGCATATGGTAAAGAATGTGATTAAAGGCTCTTTTCCTATTTCAAAAGTTTAGTTTTCGAGGGGTAATAGCTACGTCCGTGGAAAAAATGAAGATATTAGACTATTTTACCGGGACACAATACACAGCTACAACGGGGACGCTGGGGCACACGCGGGATATATAAATGACGACCGGGACACAGGGATTGTTCGAATGGAAATTACAGACCGGGACACGGGGACACAAATAACGACCGGGACACCAGGACACAGGGAATATAAATGACGAACGGGACACTCAAAGAGAAATTACAAACTGGGACACCGGGACACAAATGACGACAGGGACACAGGAAATATAAATGACGACCGGGACACATCATTAGAATAATGAGGTATAGATCTGAATACGGATTGTTTTTCCCATGGATAATTATATGTTGCATGTTCAAGAGTCAGTAAACCTGACAATCTATTTATATGCACAGACAATGGGACAGCGAAGAATGTTGTATATTTGCATGTTTTTACGTAGTTAAATATATATATATATATATATATATATATATATATATATATATATATATATATATATATATATATATATATATATATATATTATATCTATATATATCTATAGATATATATATATATATATATATATAATATATATATATATATATATAATATATATATATATATATATATATATATATATATATATATATATATATATATATATATGTATATATATATATATATATATATATTATATATATATATATATATATATATATATATATATATATATACATATATATATATATATATATATATATATATGTATATATATATATATATATATATATATATATATATATATATAATATATATATAATATATATATATATATATATATATATATATTATATATATATATATATATATATATATATATATCTATTCACAGGTGGGACACAGGGGGCTATATATATATATGTATATATATATATATATATATATATATATATATATATATATATATATATATATATATATATATATATATATATATATATATATATATTTAATAGCCCATGGGGCTTTGTCACCAGGCCCCGGCATTTAGCACGCAGTAGGCTTCTATTTAAGGATTCTCATGGTCGTTTGTCTTCTAATCACAGCCGCGAGCCTCCTCTTAATGTCACTTATATATTTAAAATTAGCATTTAAATGCGATTCTTTTGATGTAACTATTGGTTTCAAAATTCCATTTTTTAGAGTTTCGGTTACTATTGTGCCAGGTCCTTACTACAGTTCGTTACCACGAACTGTTTGATAACGTCACCACGGGTTCGTTATAACCGCCCTGGGGAAAAGATCAATTCTTCCTTAAGGACCTATAGACCGATTAAGACCGTTTTTGTGGCCAGTCATACTCGTTTTCGCTTGTAATTTTGCCGCCCCTTATCTTTTAGCCGCATATTTCTTTGTTCTTCACTTTCGTTTCTAATTGATTCTACTCCTTGGAGTATTCTACTCCTTGGATCTTCATATCTATTTCGCCTTGTTTTAATTGTTGTTTTTTGACTCGTTTGTAATTTTCGCTGTTTGCAAGTATTCTGTATCTTCATTTTAGTTTATCATTATTTTAGACTTTTTTTTTCATAGCCTTGACCTTAGCCTCTCCGATTGGTCAGATCCAGTCAGATAGGATTGGAGTTGTCAGGTTTGAAGTCACTTAAACGTTTTTTGTAAATATATTAATTACACATGGCATTTCATACTTAAACTATGTTCCTTTAGTAATGTGGTATGTGTTGAAGACTTAAAAACGATACGTAAACTCTTGGGGGGGGATGACATAATTTATTTTCTTCAAAATATAATCATAAACATGAGGTCAATCATGCGAATTTTGTCGTTAATCATTTGCTGAAAACGATACAACAACAAGACGTATGTATGCTATTCGAATGTATTCATAAATATGATGTCACTTACATTTTTTTTTTAATTGAGGCTTTTAACGATCATCATTATGTTATTTTGAAATCAAAAATTTTCTTCAGATTTTTGAACACATAATCATTAATTTTTTATTAGCCTACAACCAACATTTGTGTCTATCAAGTTACAGGGAATGGCGCGTAACTTGGCGCGTAACGACTTACGCGCGCGGGGAGGGGGGCTTGGGGGGGCACGAAGCACCCCCACCAGTTAGTAACCAATATAACTAAAATGATTTCTTTTTTTCAAAGAGTCCCAGTAGCCATGCTTCAGAAAGTTCAGCTTCAGAAACAATCCGTAACTGTCTGTAAGTAACTTCAGAAACAATCCGTATTCAGATCTATACCGCATTTTTCTAACGATTGCCCTTGAGCTTTGTTGATGGTGATTGCTAATCGAACATTGCCTGTGTCCCAGTCATCATTTATATATCCCCCTGCGCCCCCGGCGTCCCCGTTGTAGTTGTGTCCCTGTGTCCTGGTCGTCATTTGTGTCCCGGTATCCCAGTCTGTAATCTCTCTTTGAGTTTCCCGGTCGTCATTTATATTCCCTCTGTCCCGGTCGTCATTTGTGTCCCGGTGTCCGGGTCTGGAATTTCTCTTTGAGTGTCCCGGTTGTCATTTATATTCCCTGTGTCCCGGGAACATAAAGTTTTTTTTACAACATTCACAGGCTTACGCGCCATATTAGTTACACGCCATTGTAGTTGTGTCCCTGTGTCCCACCTGTGAGTATAGATATTTATTATATATATATATATATATATGCATATATTTTTAACTGCGTAAAATTTGCGAATATACAACATTCTTGGCTGTCTCATTGTCTGTGTATATAAATAGATTGCCAGGTTTACCGACTCTTGAACATGAAACATATAATTGTCTATGAGAAAAATAATCTGTATTCAGATCTATACCTCATTATTCTAATGATTGCCCTTGAGCTTTGTTGATGGTGATTGCTAATCGAACATTTCCTGTGTCCCCGTCGTCATTTATATATCCCCTGTGCCCCCCGGCGTCCCCGTTGTTGTTGTTTCCCTGTGTCCCAGTCCGTAATTTCTCTTTGAATGTCCCGGTCGTCATTTATATTCCCTGTGTCTTGGTGTCTTGGTGTATCCCCCTGAGCCCCCAGTGTCCCTGTTGTAGTTGTGTCCCTGTGTCCAGGTCGTCATTTATATTCCCTGTGTCCCGGTCGTCATTTGTCCCGGTATCGATATACGGTTTCATTTCAGTTTTTTTTTTCTTTTTTAGTTTTTTCTTTTCTTATTTTTTTTTTTAGTTTTTCTTTTTTAAGTTTCTTCTTTTTATTGATTTGTTTTCTTCAATTTGTCAATGTTCATTCTAACATTGACTCTTGGAAAAATCTCTACGTGTCAAGCATGCTAAAGCTCCAACAATTTTTATTAAACTTCAAATTTGGGGTATCTGTTTTAAGGTTTTCGAATTACTTTAATCTATTGTCAAAATATATTTAAATATTTGAGCAATTCCCAGTTTTTTTTAGTTTTTTCTTTTTTTTAGTTTTTTAGCTTTTTTAGTTTGTTTTATAGTTTTTTATCTTTTTTGTTTTTTAACGTTTTTTATTTTTAGGTTTTTTTATTTTTATTTTTTTTTTTAATTTTTTCTTTTTAATTTTTTTAGTTTTTTATTATTTTTCTTTTTTTGAATTACTTTAATCTATTGTCAAAATATTTCGAATTATTTATGCAATTTCCAGTTTTTACATTCTAGTTTGTTTTCTTTTATATATATAGAAGATATAATCTGGCGTAACGGACAGACAACTTATTTTTATATATACAAATACTACTACAACTACGTTGTAGTTTTGTCCCTGTGTCCCGGTCGTCATTTGTGTCCCGGTATCCCAGTCTGTAATTTCTCTTTGAGTGTCCCGGTCGTCATTTATATAGATATATAGACAAAGTTTCATTTCAGTTTTTTCTCGTTTTTAGTTTTTTCTTTTCTTAGTTTTTTTCTTTTTTAGTTTTTCTTTTTTAAGTTTCTTCTTTTTATTGATTTGTTTTCTTCAATTTGTCGATGTTCATTCTAACATTGACACTTGGAAAAATCTTTACGTGCCAAGCAAGCTAAAGTTCCAACAATTTATAATAAACCTCAAGTTTTGGGGATCTGTTTTAAGGTTTTCGAATTACCTTAATCTTTTGTCAAAATATATTGAAATATTTGTGCAATTCCCGACTTTTTTTTAGTTTTTTCTTTTTTTAGTTGTTTAGCTTTTTTTAGTTTTTTTTTCTATTTAGTTTTTTACCTTTTAATTTTTTTTATTTTTTTACATTTTTTCTTTTTAAGTTTTTTCTTTTTTTAATTTTTTTTTCTTTTTTAGTTTTTTTTTTGTTTTTTCTTTTTAGTTTTTTTTAGTTTTTTACCGTTTTTTTTTTCAGTTTTCTTTTTCTTCTTTATTTTTCAGACGTCATATGCAAACCCTCTATACAAAAATACATACAACTAATTTTTATATACAGATAAGATATAATCTGGCGTAACAGACATAGTGTAACAGACATAAAAGACAGGCAACTTATTTTTATATATATACTAGCTGTTAGGGTGGCGCTTCGCGCCACCCCAACACCTAGTTGGTGGGGCGCTTCGCGCCCTCCCAAGCCCCCCCGCGCGCGTAAGTCGTTACGCGCCATATTAGTTACGCGCCATATTAGTTACGCGCCATTGTAGTTGTGTCCCTGTGTCCCACCTGTGAATATAGATAGATTTATATATGTGTTTCAAACTACGTAAAAATTGCGAATATACAACATTCTTGGCTTTCCCATTGTCTGTCCATATACAAAGCCGTATGTACTAATAATGACGTCATATGCAAACGCTCTTTTTACAAACAAACAAACATGCATACACACAACTCGTTTTTATATAGATAGATAGATAGATAGAGCAATAGATCAGCAATTCTTAACAACTTAGCGTTTCGCTTATGTAGAATAATATCTCGAGGTAAAAACTGATCACCGACCATAACGATTTCCACTTCGTTGATAGTCGGAGCATTGTATCTACGCACATGTTGGCCAGGAGGCGTTTTGTCAGCGGAAATAACAATTTTATGAGTATCAGTAGGCATCAAATCGACGGCTGTTTTGAACAGACGCACTAAATTATTATTTTCGTGGAAAAGATGTTGCAATTGGGAAACGATTGTCCTTTCAACGTTGGGAGAAATTTCGCAACGTGCATTCAATTCAGAATTTCTATCACTGATGAAGTACAATTGTAAAAATTTATGATTCTCCCCTGAGAATGGTAGAAGGGACCCTGCTTTATGATAAATTTGCCCTTTTACTTTGAAAGTAGACATAAATTGATCTGGATTTTCGATTTGGGCTCCAAACGACGTCATTTGGAAACATGAGTTGTATTGTCTGATTTTTGACAAAAAACGCTTAGATTCTGACGTAGTTCCAGTAAGGAAAGTCTTCCATGGCTCTGGTGGTGCAGCCAATAGAGGAAGTTTAACTTTTCCTGAGGCGCAACGCATTCCCATTGTTTCACCATTGAATTTCAAGGCCTTGCAATAGGGACAAATTTTAGACATTGTCCCGATTTGAACACATCTACTCAAGCTATAATCATCGACTGGGTTGTACCTGAATGCCAGGCGATAACTTTCAGATTGCTCTGATTCCTCGGCACGCTTTCTTTTCTTACTTTCTCTATCAGCAGCAAGCCTGATTTCTTGCTGTTCTTGTAATTCCTCGGCACGCTTTCTTTTCTTACTTTCTCTATCAGCAGCAAGCCCGATTTCTTGCTGTTCTTGTGATTCCTCGGCATGCTTTCTGTTCTTTCTTTCTCTATCAGCAGCAAGCCTGTTTCCCTGCTGGTCTTTTGATTCCTCGGCACGCCTTCTATTTTCACTTTCTCTTTTAGCAGCAAGTCTGCTTCTGCGTTGCTCTGGTAGTTCCTCGGCATGCTTTCTGTTCTTTCTTTCTCTATCAGCCTCAAGCCTATTTCCCTGCTGGTCTTTTGATTCCTCGGCACGCCTTCTTTTTCACTTTCTCTTTTAGCAGCAAGTCTGCTTCTGCGTTGCTCTGGTAGTTCCTCGGCATGCTTTCTGTTCTTTCTTTCTCTATCAGCCTCAAGCCTGTTTCCCTGCTGGTCTTTTGATTCCTCGGCACGCCTTCTTTTTTCACTTTCTCTTTTAGCAGCAAGTCTGCTTTCGCGTTGCTCTGGTAGTTCCTCGGCACGCTTTCTTTTCTGACTTTCTCTATCAGCAGCATGTTTTTTGGCATAGACTCTTTGAGCATCTTCATCAGTCATTGTAAACTTAAACATTAATAGAATTCTACGCGAACATATGTCTTATATAACTTGAATGACGTCACCTTCAAAGCAAAAATGATGGCAACTAATTTCATGACGTCAGCCGAAACATGACATCACCTGATCCACAGATCCACAGATCCACAGACAACTTATTTTTATATATATAGATATATAGATTTTTATATCTATAGATACATTTTCTTCTTTAGTTTTTTTTTCTTTTTTAGTTTTTTCTTTTTAGTTTCTTCTTTTTATTGATTTGTTTTCTTTAATTTGTCAATGTTCATTCTAACATTGACACTTGGAAAAATCCCGTTGTCCCGGTCTTTATATACATTCGTTTTTGAATTGGTCTTTTTTTGGTTTTTAGTTTTTTACCTTTTTTTAGTTATACCTCATGATTCTAATGATTGCCCTTGAGCTTTGTTGATGGTGATTGCTCATCGACCATTCCTTGTGTCGCCGTCGTCATTTATATATCCCCCTGTGCCCCCCGGTGTCCCCGTTGTAGTTGTGTCCCTGTGTCCCGGTCTTCATTTATATTCCCTATGTCCCGGTCGTCATTTGTGTCCCGGTGTCCCAGTCTGTGATTTCTCTTTGAGTGTCCCGGGCGTCATTTATATTCCTTGTGTCCCGGTGTCCCGGTCATCATTTGTGTCCCGGTGTCCCGGTCTGTATATACATTCGTTTTTGAATTGGTCTTTTTTTAGTTTTTAGTTTTTTACCTTTTTTAGTTTTTTTAGATATACCTCATGATTCTAATGATTGCCCTTGAGCTTTGTTGATGATGATTGCTAATCGAACATTCCCTTTGTCCCCGTCGTCATTTATATATCCTCCTGTCATTTATATTCCCTGTGGCCCGGTCGTCATTTGTATCCCGGTGTCCCGGTCTGTATATACATTCGTTTTTGAAAAGGTATATGATGAAATAAATTTTTGTATTTTTCCCCTTTTTTTCTTTTTAGTTTTTTTTTGTTTTTACTTTTTTTTACTTTTTTTAGTTTTTTCTTTTTAGTTTTTTTTTATTTTTATTTTTTAGTTTTGTTTTTCTCCTTTATTTTTCATTTTTTTTCCTTTTTTTTTTTTCTTTATTTTTTAGCTACTTTAGTTTTTTATTAGTTTTTAGTTTTTTTCTTTTTAGTTTTTTTGTAGTTTTTACCTTTTTTTTAGTTTTTTAGGTTTTTTTTTACTTATGTTTTGGTTGTCACTTATACTCCCTGTGTCCAGGTCGTCATTTGTGTCCCGGTGCTTTGTTGATAGTGATTGCTAATCGAACATTCCTTGTGTCCCGGTTGTTTTCTCTTTGAGTGTCCCGGTCGTCATTTATATTCCCTACTTATCTATCTATCTATATATATATCTATATATATAAAAATAAGTTGTCTGTGTGTGGATCTGTGTGTGGATCAGGTGACGTCATGTTTGTCCGCATATGACGTCTGAATTATTTCACACTAATACAAAAGAAGAAAAAAACTAAAAAAGGTAAAAAATACAAAAAAAACTAAAAAGAAAAAAAAACTAAAAAAGCTAAAAAACTAAAAAAAACTAAAAAAAGGTAAAAATCTAATAACTAAAAAAAAACTGAAAAAAATAAAAAAAGGCAAAAACTACAAAAAAAATAAAAACTAATAAAAAAACTAAAAAAGCTAAAAAACTAAAAAAACTAAAAAAAAAAACTAAAAAAAGGTAAAAAACTAAAAAAAACTAAAAACTAAAAAAGAAAAAAACTAAAAAAAAGGAAAAAAACTGAAAAATAAAAGAGAAAAAGAAAACTAAAAAAATATGAATAAATATATATAAAAATAAGTTGTTTGTGGGTTATGTCTGTCTGTCTGTCTGTCGAGTGATGTCGTGTTTGTCCGCATATGAAGTCTGAATTATTTCACACTAATACAAAAGAAGAAAAAAAACTAAAAAAGGTAAAAACTACAAAAAAAACTAAAAAGAAAAAAAACTAAAAAAGCTAAAAAACTAAAAAAAACTAAAAAAAAGGTAAAAAACTAAAAACTAAAAAAAACTGAAAAAACTAAAAAAAGGCAAAAACTAAAAAAAACTAAAAACTAATAAAAAAACTAAAAAAGCTAAAAAACTAAAAAAACTAAAAAAACTAAAAAAAGGTAAAAAACAAAAAAAAACTAAAAACTAAAAAAGAAAAAACTAAAAAAAAAAGGAAAAAACTGAAAAATAAGAGAAAAAGAAAATTAAAAAAATATTAATAAATATAAAAAATATAAATATAAATATAATATAAATTAGCAATCAACAAAGCACCGAGACACAAATGACGACCGGGACACAGGGAGTATAAATGACGACCAGGACATAAGTAAAAAAAAAAAACTAAAAAAACTAAAAAAAATGGTAAAAACTACAAAAAAACTAATAAAAAAACTAAAAAATCTAAAAAATCTAAATAAACTAAAAAAGAAAAAAAAGAAAAAAGGAAAAAAATAAAGGAGAAAAACAAAACTAAAAAACGAATTTATATACAGACCGGGACACCGGGATACAAATGACGACCGGGACACAGGGAATATAAATGACGACCGGGACACAGGGACACAACTACAATGGGGACGCCGGGGGGCACAGGGGGATATAAATGACGACCGGGACACCGGGACACAAGGAATATAAATGACGCCCGGGACACTCAAAGAGAAATCACAGACTGGAACACCGGGACACAAATGACGACCGGGACACAGGGAATATAAATGACGACCGGGACACAGGGACATAACTACAAAGGGGACGCCGGGGTGCACAGGGGGATATATAAATGACGATGGCGACTCAGGGAATGGTCGATTAGCAATCACCATCAACAAAGCTCAAGGGCAATCATTAGAATCATGAGGTATAGATCTGAATACGGATTGTTTTCCCATGGACCATTATATGTTGCAGGTTCAAGAGTCGGTAAACCTGACAATCTATTTATATGCACAGACAATGGGACAGCAAAGAATGTTGTATATTCGCAAGTTTTACGTAGTTAAAAACATATATATATATATATATATATATATATATATATATATATATATATATATATATATATATATATATTCACAGGTGGGACATAGGGACACAACTACAATGGCGCGTAACTAATATGGCGCGTAACGACTTACGCGCGCGGGGGGGCTTGGGGTGGCGCGAAGCGCCACCCCAACAGCTAGTATATACATATAAATAAGTTGTCTGTGTGTGTGGGTCTGTCTGTCGAGTGACGCCATGTTTGTGTGTCGACTGACGTCATGTTTTCAACTTACGAAATTACAGAACGGGACATCGGGACACAAATGACGACCGGGACACCGGCACATGGGAAAAATAAATGACGACACTCAAAGAGAAAGCGACCGGGACAAAAGAAATGTTCGATTAGCAATCACCATCAACAAAGCACCGGGACACAAATGACGACTGGGACACAGGGAGTATAAATGACGACCAGGAGGACATAAGTAAAAAAAAAACTAAAAAAACTAAAAACAGGTTAAAACGACAAAAAAAGTAAAAAGAAAAAAAAAAGTAAAAACTAATAAAAAAACTAAAAAGCTAAAAAACTGAAAAAAACGAAAAAAGAAAAAAGAAAAAGGAAAAGAATGAAAAATAAAGGAGAAAAACAAAACTAAAAAACGAATGTATATACAGACCGGTACACCGGGGTACAAATGACGACCGGGACACAGGGACACAACTACAACGGGGACGCCGGGGGGCACAGGGGGATATAAATGACGACCGGGACACCGGGACAAAAGGAATATAAATGACACCCGGGACACTCAAATCACTCAAATAGAAATCACAGACTGGGACACCGGGACACAAATGACGACCGGGACAAAGGGAATATAAATGACGACCGGGACACAGGGACAAAACTACAGAGGGGACGCCGGGGGTCACAGGGGGATATATAAATGACGATGGCGACACAGGGAATGGTCGATTAGCAATCACCATCAACAAAGCTCAAAGGCAATCATTAAAATCATGAGGTATAGATCTGAATACGGATTATTTTCCCATGGACCATTATATGTTGCATGTTCAAGAGTCGGTAAATCTGACAATCTATTTATATGCACAGACAATGGGACAGCAAAGAATATTGTATATTCGCAAGTTTTACGTAGTAAAAAACATATATATATGTATATCTATCTATATTCACAGGTGGGACATAGGGACACAACTACAATGGCGCGTAACTAATATGGCACGTAACGACTTACGCGCGCGGGGGGCTTGGGGGCACAAAGTGCCCCCACCAAATAGGTGTTGGGGTGGCGCGAAGCGCCACCCCAACAGCTAGTTTTTATATATATAGATGTGGCGGTGTCCCGGTCGTCTTTTGTTTCCCCATGTCCGGGTCTGTAATTTCGTCAGTCGAAAACATGACGTCAGTCGACACACAAACATGACGTCACTCGACACACACACACACACAGACAACTTATTTTAATATATATAGATAGATAGATATATAGATACAGTTTCTTTTTCAGTTTTTTTTCTTTTTTGTTTTTTTCTTTTCTTAGTTTCTTTCTTTTTTAGTTTTTTTCTTTTTTTTAGTTTCTTCTTTTTATTGATTTGTTTTCTTCAATTTGTCAATGTTCATTTTAACATTGACACTTGGAAAAATCTTTACGTGCCAAGCATACTAAAGCTCCAACAATTTATATTAAACCTCAAAATTTGGGGTATCTATTTTAAGGTTTTCGAATTACTTTAATCTATTGTCAAAATATATTGAAATATTTGTGCAATTCCCAGTTTTTTAGTTTTTTCTTTTTTTAGTTTTTTTTCTTTTTATTTTTCTATCCTTTTTATTTTTTGACGTTTTTTCTTTTTAGGTTTTTTCTTTTTTTAATTTTTTAGTTTTTTTTTGTTTTTTCTTTTTAGTTTTTTTTTAGTTTTTTACCGTTTTTCTTTTTTCAGTTTTCTTTTTCTTCTTTATTTTTCAGACGTCATATGCAAACCCTCAATACAAAAATACATACAACTTATTTTTATATATAGATAAGATATAATCTGGCGTAACAGACATAGTGTAACAGACATAAAAGACATATATATATATATATATATATATATATATATATATATATATATATATATATATATATATATATATATATATATATTTTTATATCTATAGAAACAGTTTCTTCTTTAGTTTTTTTTCTTTTTTAGTTTTTTCTTTTTTTTAGTTTCTTCTTTTTATTGATTTGTTTTCTTCAGTTTGTCAATATTAATTCTAGCATTGACACTTGGAAAAATCTTTACGTGCCAAGCATGCTAAAGCTCCAACAGTCTGTAATTTCTCTTTGAGTGTCCCGGTCGTCATTTATATAGATATATAGATACAGTTTCATTTCAGTTTTAGTTACAAAGGTCTTTTAAATTTAACTTTAAATCTTTTTAACTAAGTTTTTTAACTAGGTGCTGCCACCCCAACACCTACTTGGTGGGGGCACTTCGCGATCCCCCCAAGCCCCCCCCCCCCTCGCGTAAGTCGTTAAGCGCCATATTAGTTACGCGCCATTGTAGTTGTGTCCCGGTGTCCCGTTATGTAATTTCATCAGTTGACAAACATGACGTCAGTCGACAAACAGCTTCATGGCGCATACAGCTCAATCCTTAAAACGACGTCAATCAACAAACTTGACGTCAGTCGACACACAAACATGACGTAGCTCGACACACACAGACACACAACTTATTTTTATATATATAGATATATAAATGTTTTTACTACGTAAAACTTGCTAATATACAACATTCTTCGCTGTCCCATTGTCTGTGCATATAAATAGATTGTCAGGTTTACCGACTCTTGAACATGCAACATAATAATATTTTCTATGGGAAAACAATAAGTATTCAGATCTATACCTCATGATTCTAATGATTGCCCTTGAGCTTTGTTGATGGTGATTGCTCATCGACCATTCCTTGTGTCGCCGTCGTCATTTATATATCCCCCTGTGCCCCCCGGTGTCCCCGTTGTAGTTGTGTCCCTGTGTCTCGGTCGTCATTTATATTCCCTGTGTCCCGGTCGTCATTTGTATCCCGGAGTCCCAGTCTGTGATTTCTCTTTGAGTGTCCCGGGCGTCATTTATATTCATTGTGTCCCGGTGTCCCGGTCGTCATTTGTGTCCCGGTGTCCCGGTCTTTATATACATTCGTTTTTGAATTGGTCTTTTTTTTAGTTTTTAGTTTTTTACCTTTTTTTCGTTTTTTTAGTTATACCTCATGATTCTAATGATTGCCCTTGAGCCTTGTTGACGGTGATTGCTCATCGACCATTCCTTGTGTCACCGTCGTCATTTATATATCCCCCTGTGCCCCCCGGTGTCCCCGTTGTAGTTGTGTCCCTGTGTCCCGGTCGTCATTTATATTCCCTGTGTCCCGGTCGTCATTTGTGTCCCGGTGTCCCAGTCTGTGATTCCTCTTTGAGTGTCTCGGGCGTCATTTATATTCCTTGTGTCCCGGTCGTCATTTGTGTCCCGGTGTCCCGGTCTGTATATACATTCGTTTTTGAATTGATCTTTTTTTTAGTTTTTAGTTTTTTACCTTTTTTTAGTTTTTTTAGTTATACCTCATGATTCTAACGATTGCCCTTGAGCTTTGTTGATGGTGATTGCTAATCGAACATTCCCTTTGTCCCCATCATCATTTATATATCCTCCTGTCATTTATATTCCCTGTGGCCCGGTCGTCATTTGTATCCCGGTGTCCCGGTCTGTATATACATTCGTTTTTGAAAAGGTATATGATTAAATAAATTTTTGCATTTTTCGACTTTTTTCTTTTTAGTTTTTTTTTTGGTTTTTACTTTTTTTTTACTTTTTTTTAGTTTTTTATTTTTAGTTTTTTTATTTTTTTTTAGTTTTGTTTTTCTCCTTTATTTTTAATTTTTTTTTTCCTTTTTTATTTCTTTTCTTTTTTTTTAGCTTTTTTAGCTTTTTTTTATTAGTTTTTAGTTTTTTTTTCTTTTTAGTTTTATTGTAGTTTTTAATTTTTTTTTAGTTTTTTCTTTTTAGTTTTTTTTAGTTTTTTACCATTTTTCTTTTTTCGAATTACTTTAATCTATTGTCAAATATTTCGAAATATTTATGCAATTTCCAGTTTTTACATTCTAGTTTGTTTTGTTTTATATATATAGAAGATATAATCTGGCGTAACGGACAGACAACTTATTTATATATATATATATATATATATATATATATATATATATATATATATATATATATATATATATATATATATATATATATATATATATATATATATATATATATATATATATATATATATATATATATACTAGCTGTTAGGGTGGCTTTTCGCGCCACCCCAACACCTAGTTGGTGGGGGCGCTTCGCGCCCCCCCAAGCCCCCCCCGTGCGCGTAAGTCGTTACGCGCCATATTAGTTACGCACCATTGTAGTTGTGTCCCTATGTCCCACCTGTGAATATATATATATATATATATATATACTAGGTGTTGGGGTGGCGCTTCGCGCCACCCCAACACCTAGTTGGTGGGGCGCTTCGCGCCCCCCCGAGCCCCCCCCCGCGCGCGTAAGTCGTTACGCGCCATTGTAGTTGCGTCCCTGTGTCCCACCTGTGAATATAGATATATTTATATATGTGTTTCAAACTACGTAAAAATTGCGAATATACAACATTTTTGGCTTTCCCACTACTGGGAGCTTTCCGTTTCCAATTGCCAGCAATTGATCTGAAAATGTTTGACCAGAGTCATCGTTTTGCAATCGGACACGCATATTTGTAGTTAATTTTAATATGTTTACGTGTGCCCATAAATTAGAATTTTTCAGGCAAGCATTCATTTCGTCTGCAGGAGTTAAACTACGTAAAAATTGCGAATATACAACATTCTTGGCTTTCCCATTTTCTGTGCATATACAAAGCTGTATGTACTAATAATGACGTCATATGCAAACGCTCTTTTTACAAACAAACAAACATGCATACACACAACTCGTTTTTATATAGATAGATAGATAGATAGATACAATACAAATTAACTGCGTAAAACTTGCGAATATACAACATTCTTCGCTGTCCAATTGTCGCTGCATACAAATAGATTTGTCAGGTTTACCGACCCTCGAACATGCAACGTACGATTGTCCATGGGAAAAACAATCAGTATTAAGATCTTTGTTAATGGTGATTGCAAATGCTAATCGAATTGGGAATTGCAATCTTCTAAATTGAAAAGGCAGATCCGTTGGAATCATGGGAATGCGAGGAATAAGAACTGCCTCACCCTCAAAAGGCCCTGTCAAGATTGTGGCCTCTATTAGGTTTTCCATTGTTTTTTTTATGGCAAGTCGCGTGCCGTTGCAAAGCTTTGGTGGGTTGATATTTCTTAAAAGTATTATTGGTACGCCTATTTTTAGTTGTAGCACGTGTGGTGGAAACCTTGAAAGATCTATGGAATTTGAAAATTCATATGGATAATTAACCGCTTCATTTGGTTCCAAAACTGTGTCGACTGACTTGTAAAGGACTGCCTGGTCTCGAATCTTGGTCAAAACAATATTGCTGATTTTGTGGACGTCTATATTTTTGGGTGCGAGAATCACTCTTTCACTTAGCCATTTATTATTTTTATAATTTTTTAGAATATTCGGAAATACTTTTTCAATCAATTCATTTTTGGACGTCACTAAATTACAGAAATTAGCAGGTAGTTGTATACGTCCTGAAATTGAGTCTATCGTATCATAAATGTCTTTTTGTTCCGACGTTAACTTGGAAATGTTATTTTGTACATACGACAATAGATCACTCGTACTGTAACTTTGTTCCCGATCCAATTCTACACATGTTGAAACAGCAGCGATACGGTTAGGTGAAGGCATTCCCAAATCCTGAAGAGGTTTGTTTGCCATACGTACGCACAAATCTTCTATAATAACTAAAGTGTAGTTATAAATTTCTGATGTAAAATCAAAAGTCATATCTGACGTCTCTAACTGTTTTCGATGGAGTATATCTTCGGACATTTTTGACTTATATTTTTCCCATAACTCTGTAGGAGCTGATGGAGAGCAAGTTGTTAAAATTATGCCAAACAATGCACGAATTTGACTTGGGGCTGACATTTCGCACTAAAGGGGAATATGGAACAACCCACTGGTTATCTACTTCGATGGTGGTACCGTTGCCATTGTAGGTTCTTCAGTCATTTTACAATTAGAAATTTCTCTTTCAACGGTCTTCTTACAATTATAAATTTGTCTTTGAACGATATTCTTAAATACCTGTGTCCTGGTCGTCATTTATATTCCCTGTGTCCCGGTCGTCATTTGTGTCCCGGTATCCCAGTCTGTAATTTCTCTTTGAGTTGGAAGTCAAAATCCCAAACCCAATCATCATCGCTATCATTTCCAGTTTTAATATGTTTTGACTCTCACTGTCCAGGTGGATCTTCATCTAACTGCGCGGTTTTGCGTTTTTTTTCTCTATCAGCAGCAAGTTTTTTGGCATAGACTCTTTGAGCATCTTCATCGGCTTTTGCCATTGTAAGTTCATCAGTCATTTTAAACTTAAACATTAATAGATTTCTACGTGAACATATATGTCTTAAATATCTTTAATGACGAAACCGTCAAAGCGTCACCTGATCCACAGACAGACAGACAGACAGACAACTTATTTTTATATATATAGATATATATATATATATATATATATATATATATATATATATATATATATATATATATATATATATATATATCTATATATATGTTTTTAACTACGTAAAACTTACGAATATACAACATTCTTTGCTGTCCCATCGTCTGTGCATATAAATAGATTGTCAGGTTTACCGACTCTTGAACATGCATTGTGGGAAAACAATCCGTATTCAGATCTATACCTCATGATTCTATTGATTGCCCTTGAGCTTTGTTGATGGTGATTGCTAATCGACCATTTCCTTTGTTGCCGTCGTCATTTATATATCCCCCTGTGCCCCCCGGCGTCCCCGTTGTAGTTGTGTCCCTGTGTCCGGGTCGTCATTTATATTCCCTGTGTCCCCGTCGTCATTTGTGTCCTGGTGTCCCAGTCTGTGATTTCTATTTGAGTGTCCCGGGCGTCATTTATATTTGTCAGGATATTGTAGGGCATCGTAGCATCGATGAGTTTAAGCAATTCTTGTCAACTGATTGTTTCGCCTATAAAGAATATTATCTCGAGGTAAGAACTGATCACCGACCACAACGATTGCCATTTTGTTGATAGTTGCGTATCAGGAGGCATCAATTCGATTGCTGTTTTTAAGCAGAAGCACTAAATTATTATTTTTGTAGAAAAGATGATATATATAAATATATATATATATTTTCTTTTTAGTTTTTTTGTAGTTTTTACCTTTTTTAGTTTTTTTCTTCTTTTGTATTAATGCTAAAGCCAAGGTTCAAACCTGGAGCCTCTCGGACCTAGAACCTGAAACATAAGGCTTTACCAACTCAGCTACTTCGGCGTGAATACATTCGTTTTGAGCAGCTTCCTCGGGTGTTGCCATTGTAGGTTCTTCAGTCATTTTACAATTAGAAATTTCTCTTTCAACGGTCTTCTTACAATTAAAAATTTGTCTTTGAACGATATTAATAAATACCCGTTTCCTGGTCGTCATTTATATTGCCTGTGTCCCGGTCGTCATTTATATTCCCTCTGTCCCGGTCGTCATTTGTGTCCCGGTCTGTAATTTCTCTTTGAGTGTTTTTTCTTTTTAGTATTTTTTAGTTTTTTACATTTTTTCTTTTTTCAGTTTTCTTTTTCTTCTTTATTTTTCAGCTTCACTATGAAATACATATCGTCGAACCTTTGTTTTTTTAACTAAAATCTGGAAGGCATTGATGACCTTATCCAAGTCAAGATCCCAAACCCAATCATCATCGCTATCATTTTCAGTTTTGATATGTTTTGACTCTCGCTGTCCAGGTGGATCTTCATCTAACTACGCGGTTTTGCGTTCTTTAGCCTCAAGCCTGTTTCCTTGCTGTTCTTTTGATTCCTCGGCACGCTTTCTTTTCTGACATTCTCTATCAGCAGCAAGTTTTTTGGCATAGACTCTTTGAGCATCTTTATCGGCTTTTGCCATTGTAGGTTCATCAGTCATTTTAAACTTAAACATTAAAAGATTTCTACGTGAACATATATGTCATAAATATCTTTAATGACGTCACCGTCATAGCAAAAATGACGACAACTAACTTCATGACGCCAGTCGACACAGAAACATGACGTCACCTGATCCACAGACAGACAACTTATTTTTATATATATAGATAGATATAATTCTAAAATTGTCAGGTAATTTTCTATTTTGAAATAAAAATTAAAAATTATTGCTCAGACAACATAAATATTTTTGATATTTACATAATAGCTTTAGTGGTTCTGGACTGAAAACTAAATATGCTAATCAAATTGGGATTTGCAATCTTTTAGGTTGAAAAGGCAGATCCATTGGAATCATGAGAATGCGTGGAATAAGAAAAGCCTCACCCTCAAAAGGCCCTGTCAAGATTGTTGCCTCTATTACGTTATAACAGACATAACACGTCATTTATGTCCCGGTGTCCCGGTCTGTAGTTTCGTTAGTCGACAAACATGACGTCAGTCGACACACAAACATGACGTCAGTCGACAGAATATATATATATATATATATATATATATATATATATATATATATGTTTTTAACTACGTAAAACTTGCGAATATACAACATTCTTTGCTGTCCCATCGTCTGTGCATATAAATAGATTGTCAGGTTTACCGACTCTTGAACATGCAACGCATAATGGTCCATGGGAAAACAATCCGTATTCAGATCTATACCTCATGATTCTATTGATTGCCCTTGAGCTTTGTTGATGGTGATTGCTAATCGACCATTTCCTTTGTTGCCGTCGTCATTTATATATCCCCCTGTGCCCCCGGCGTCCCTTTGTAGTTGTGTCCCTGTGTCCAGGTCGTCATTTACATTCCCTGTGTCCCCGTTGTCATTTGTGTCCCGGTGTCCCAGTCTGTGATTTCTATTTGAGTGTCCCGGGCGTCATTTATATTCGTCAGGATATTGTAGGGCATCGTAGTATCGATGAGTTTAAGCAATTCTTGTCAACTGATTGTTTCGCCTATAAAGAATATTATCTCGAGGTAAGAACTGATCACCGACCACAACGATTGCCACTTTGTTGATAGTTGCGTATCAGGAGGCATCAATTCGATTGCTGTTTTTAAGCAGAAGCACTAAATTATTATTTTTGTGGAAAAGATGATATATATAAATATATATATATATATTTTCTTTTTAGTTTTTTTGTAGTTTTTACCTTTTTTAGTTTTTTTCTTCTTTTGTATTAATGCTAAAGCCAAGGTTCAAACCTGGAGCCTCTCGGACCTAGAACCTGAAACATAACGCTTTACCAACTCAGCTACTTCGGCGTGAATACATTCGTTTTGAGCAGCTTCCTCGGGTGTTGCCATTGTTGTCCTGGTCGTCATTTATATTGCCTGTGTCCCGGTCGTCATTTGTGTCCCGGTATCCCAGTCTGTAATTTCTCCTTGAGTGTCTCGGTCGTTATTTATATTCCCTCTGTCCCGGTCGTCATTTGTGTCCCGGTCTGTAATTTCTCTTTGAGTGTTTTTTCTTTTTAGTATTTTTTTAGTTTTTTTACATTTTTTCTTTTTTCAGTTTTCTTTTTCTTCTTTATTTTTCAGCTTCACTATGAAATACATATCGCCGAACCTTTGTTTTTTTAACTAAAATCTGGTAGGCATTGATGACCTTATCCAAGTCAAGATCCCAAACCCAATCATCATCGCTATCATTTTCAGTTTTGATGTGTTTTGACTCTCGCTGTCCAGGTGGATCTTCATCTAACTGCGCGGTTTTGCGTTCTTTAGCCTCAAGCCTGTTTCCTTGCTGTTCTTTTGATTCCTCGGCACGCTTTCTTTTCTGACTTTCTCTATCAGCAGCAAGTTTTTTGGCATAGACTCTTTGAGCATCTTCATCGGCTTTTGCCATTGTAAGTTCATCAGTCATTTTAAACTTAAACATTAATAGATTTCTACGTGAACATATATGTCTTAAATATCTTTAATGACGTCACCGTCATAGCAACAATGGCGACATTGGGACACAGGGGACACAACTACAATGGGGACGCCGGGGGGCACAGGGGGATATAAATGACGACCGGGACACCGGGACACAAGGAATATAAATGACGCCCGGGACACTCAAAGAGAAATCACAGACTGGAACACCGGGACACAAATGACGACCGGGACACAGGGAATATAAATGACGACCAGGACACAGGGACATAACTACAAAGGGGACGCCGGGGTGCACAGGGGGATATATAAATGACGATGGCGACTCAGGGAATGGTCGATTAGCAATCACCATCAACAAAGCTCAAGGGCAATCATTAGAATCATGAGGTATAGATCTGAATACGGATTGTTTTCCCATGGACCATTATATGTTGCATGTTCAAGAGTCGGTAAACCTGACAATCTATTTATATGCACAGACAATGGGACAGCAAAGAATGTTGTATATTCGCAAGTTTTACGTAGTTAAAAACATATATATATATATATATATATATATATATATATATATATATATATATATATATATATATATATATATATATATATATTCACAGGTGGGACATAGGGACACGACTACAATGGCGCGTAACTAATATGGCGCGTAACGACTTACGCGCGCGGGGGGGCTTGGGGGGGGGGGCGCGAAGCGCCCCCACCAACTAGGTGTTGGGGTGGCGCGAAGCGCCACCCCAACAGCTAGTATATACATATAAATAAGTTGTCTGTGTGTGTGGGTCTGTCTGTCGAGTGACGCCATGTTTGTGTGTCGACTGACGTCATGTTTTCAACTGACGAAATTACAGAACGGGACATCGGGACACAAATGACGACCGGGACACCGGCACATGGGAAAAATAAATGACGACACTCAAAGAGAAAGCGACCGGGACAAAAGAAATGTTCGATTAGCAATCACCATCAACAAAGCACCGGGACACAAATGACGACTGGGACACAGGGAGTATAAATGACGACCAGGAGGACATAAGTAAAAAAAAAAACTAAAAAAACTAAAAACAGGTTAAAACGACAAAAAAAGTAAAAAGAAAAAAAAAAGTAAAAACTAATAAAAAAACTAAAAAGCTAAAAAACTAAAAAAACGAAAAAAGAAAAAAGAAAAAGGAAAGAATGAAAAATAAAGGAGAAAAACAAAACTAAAAAACGAATGTATATACAGACCGGGACACCGGGGTACAAATGACGACCGGGACACAGGGACACAACTACAACGGGGACGCCGGGGGGCACAGGGGGATATAAATGACGACCGGGACACCGGGACAAAAGGAATATAAATGACGCCCGGGACACTCAAATCACTCAAATAGAAATCACAGACTGGGACACCGGGACACAAATGACGACCGGGACAAAGGGAATATAAATGACGACCGGGACACAGGGACAAAACTACAGAGGGGACGCCGGGGGTCACAGGGGGATATATAAATGACGATGGCGACACAGGGAATGGTCGATTAGCAATCACCATCAACAAAGCTCAAAGGCAATCATTAAAATCATGAGGTATAGATCTGAATATGGATTATTTTCCCATGGACCATTATATGTTGCATGTTCAAGAGTCGGTAAATCTGACAATCTATTTATATGCACAAACAATTGGACAGCAAAGAATATTGTATATTCGCAAGTTTTACGTAGTAAAAAACATATATATATGTATATCTATCTATATTCACAGGTGGGACATAGGGACACAACTACAATGGCACGTAACTAATATGGCGCGTAACGACTTACGCGCGCGGGGGGGCTTGGGGGGTGCACGAAGTGCCCCCACCAAATAGTTTTTGGGATGGCGCGAAGCGCCACCCCAAAGGCTAGTTTTTATATATATAGATGTGGTGGTGTCCCGGTCGTCTTTTGTTTCCACATGTCCGGGTCTGTAATTTCGTCAGTCGAAAACATGACGTCAGTCGACACACAAACATGACGTCACTCGACAGACACACACACACACAGACAACTTATTTTAATATATATAGATAGATAGATATATAGATACAGTTTCTTTTTCAGTTTTTTTTCTTTTTTGTTTTTTTCTTTTCTTAGTTTCTTTCTTTTTTAGTTTTTTTCTTTTTTTTAGTTTCTTCTTTTTATTGATTT
>NW_027064888.1:23241-47337 GCF_032884065.1 Artemia franciscana
ATTTTTATAATTTTTTAGAATATTCGGAAATACTTTTTCAATCAATTCATTTTTGGACGTCACTAAATTACAGAAATTAGCAGGTAGTTGTATACGTCCTGAAATTGAGTCTATCGTATCATAAATGTCTTTTTGTTCCGACGTTAACTTGGAAATGTTATTTTGTACATACGACAATAGATCACTCGTACTGTAACTTTGTTCCCGATCCAATTCTACACATGTTGAAACAGCAGCGATACGGTTAGGTGAAGGCATTCCCAAATCCTGAAGAGGTTTGTTTGCCATACGTACGCACAAATCTTCTATAATAACTAAAGTGTAGTTATAAATTTCTGATGTAAAATCAAAAGTCATATCTGACGTCTCTAACTGTTTTCGATGGAGTATATCTTCGGACATTTTTGACTTATATTTTTCCCATAACTCTGTAGGAGCTGATGGAGAGCAAGTTGTTAAAATTATGCCAAACAATGCACGAATTTGACTTGGGGCTGACATTTCGCACTAAAGGGGAATATGGAACAACCCACTGGTTATCTACTTCGATGGTGGTACCGTTGCCATTGTAGGTTCTTCAGTCATTTTACAATTAGAAATTTCTCTTTCAACGGTCTTCTTACAATTATAAATTTGTCTTTGAACGATATTCTTAAATACCTGTGTCCTGGTCGTCATTTATATTCCCTGTGTCCCGGTCGTCATTTGTGTCCCGGTATCCCAGTCTGTAATTTCTCTTTGAGTTGGAAGTCAAAATCCCAAACCCAATCATCATCGCTATCATTTCCAGTTTTGATATGTTTTGACTCTCACTGTCCAGGTGGATCTTCATCTAACTGCGCGGTTTTGCGTTTTTTTTCTCTATCAGCAGCAAGTTTTTTGGCATAGACTCTTTGAGCATCTTCATCGGCTTTTGCCATTGTAAGTTCATCAGTCATTTTAAACTTAAACATTAATAGATTTCTACGTGAACATATATGTCTTAAATATCTTTAATGACGTCACCGTCATGACAAAAATGACGACAACTAACTTCATGACGCCAGTCGACACAGAAACATGACGTCACCTGATCCACAGACAGACAACTTATTTTTATATTTATAGATAGATATAATTCTAAAATTGTCAGGTAATTTTCTATTTTGAAATAAAAAACTAAAAATTATTGCTCAGACAACATAAATATTTTTGATATTTACATAATAGCTTTAGTGGTTCTGGACTGAAAACTAAATATGCTAATCAAATTGGGAATTGCAATCTTTTAGGTTGAAAAGGCAGATCCATTGGAATCATGAGAATGCGTGGAATAAGAAAAGCCTCACCCTCAAAAGGCCCTGTCAAGATTGTTGCCTCTATTACGTTATAACAGACATAACACGTCATTTGTGTCCCGGTGTCCCGGTCTGTAGTTTCGTTAGTCGACAAACATGACGTCAGACGACAGACAACTTCATGACGACATACAGCTCAATCCTTATAATGACGTCAGTCGACAAATATGACGTCAGTCGACACACAAACATGACTTCAGTCGACAGACAGACAAACAACTTATTTTTATATATATAGAAGATATATATATATATATATATATATATATATATATATATATATATATATATATATATATATATATATATATAGATAGATAAATTGTTTTTATGCATGTTTGTTTGTTTGTGGGTTTGCATAAGACGTCATTATAAGTATATAAGGCTCTGTATATGATGTCATTATAAGATGACACTACAGACCGGGAGACCGGTACACAAATGACGACCGGGACAAAGGGAATATACAGCTACAACGGGGACGCCGGGGGGCACAAGGGGATATATAAATGACGACGAGGACACATCTATCTATATTCACAGGTGGGACACAGGAACACAACTACAATGGCGCGTAACATGGCACGTAACGACTTACGCGCGGGGAGGGGGCTTGGGAGGGGGCTTGGGGGGCACGAAGCACCCCCACCAGATAGTAACCAATATTACTAAAATGATTTCTTTTTTTCAAACAGTCCCAGTCACCATGCTTCAGAAAGTTCAGCCAGGACTGAGGCAATTCAATGAATGAAAGGAGTTTTGATTTGTTTGATTATAAACACGTTTTTAGTGCTAGTCTTGCTTTGTTGGCAGCTGATCTCAAAGATCTATTTGTGACTGGTTCTTTGTTAATATCTACTGTTTTTTTTTTTTAGATCATTTTTAATTGAATTTGTGTATAGAACATTTAGTGAAAATTCTCCCAAGCCCCTATTCAAGGAAATATTATTAATCTTAGTCTGATTTCAATCGCTTCTAGAACTATCTACTTTATACACAGGTATTGCTAATAAGGGCGGATTATTAAAAAGTATTTTGTGGCTAGGATGTACAAACACATGGCTGCTGAATTGCCACGTTTCATCTCACTTTGTTTATTAGTCTTGGCTGAACCTCATTGAAGTAAGGGTACTGGGACTCTTTGAAAAAAAAAACACAAACAAATAATGTAACTAAACACTATTATCGCAATGTTACAAATATCGACAATAAAGCAACATTAAAAATAAAATTACCAAAAACTCAATACATAAACATTACAAATAAGACAACTAAGACAACAAACAATACAACTAAGGCTATTAAGAAAACAAATAGTGCAACTAAGCACCATTATAGCAACATTAAAAATAAGACAATACAGCAATATTACCAAAAAAAAAACATTATTAATAACTCAATACAACAACATTACAAATAAGACAACAAACAATACAATTAAGACAACTAATACAACAAATATTGCAACTAGGCACTATTACAGCAACATTACAAATAAGACAATGCAGCAATATTACAAAAAAAAAAAACATTATTAATAATACAACAACAACACAAATAAGACAACAAACAATAGTCTCAAAGGTCTATTTGTGACTGGTTCTTTGTTAATATCAACCCTTTTTTTTGATATTTTGTAAGATCAATTTTAATTGAATTTGTGTATAGAACATTTAGTGAAAATTCTCCCAAGCCCCTATTTAAAGAAATATTATTAATCTTAGTCTAATTTCAATTGCTTCTAGAACTGTCTATTTTATACCCAGGTATTGCTAACAAGGGCAGATTCTTCAAAAGGTATTTAGTGGCTAGGATGTACAAGCACATGGCTGCTGAATTGCCTCGTTTCATCTCACTTTGTTTATTAGTCTTGGCTGAAATTCGCTGAAGCAAGGGTACTGGGTCTCTTTGAAAAAATAACCACAAACAAATAATGTAACTAAACACTATTATCGCAATGTTACAAATATAGACAATAAAGCAACATTAAAAATAAAATTACAAACAACTCAATACATAAATATTACAAATAAGACAACTAAGACAACAAACAATACAACTAAGGCTATTAAGAAAACAAAATAGTGCAACTAAGCACCATTACAGCAATATTACAAATAAGACAATACAGCAATATTACAAAAAAAAAACATTATTAATAACTCAATACAACAACATTACAAATAAGACTACAAACAATACAATTAAGACAACTAATACAAGAAATATTGCAACTAGGCACTATTACAGCAACATTACAAATAAGACAATACAGCAATATTACAAAAAAATAACAACATTATTAATAACTCAATACAACAACATTACAAATAAGACAAGAAACAATACAATTAAGACAACTAATACAACAAATATTGCAACTAGGCACTATTACAGCAACATTACTAATAAGACAATACAGCAATATTACAAACAATACAATTAATATAGACGACAAACAATACAACTAAGACAACTAGTAAAACAAATATTACAACTAGGCACTAGAAAGCAAACATTACAACCAAAACTGTTACAATCCACATTAGGAACTGACTTTTTTCCGACCTTTTTCCAGATTTTGGACCCAAATCTCCATTTGCTTATTAGTTCTTTTTTTTCATATTTTGTCTCTTTTTCAATTCTTCAATGACAGCATCCATGCCTTTCTTGGGATTATACTCATGTATTATCCTGGTATTTGAAATTGTGGGAGTACGCCCAGAAAGGTGGACGTTTGGCGGTTCATTTGGAGCATATGTTCGGGGAGGTTTAGTTGGAGGTTTATCTGGTAGACAAGCTGGTTTGTTATCCTGAGTATGAACTGACTTCTTTTTTTTGAAGATATTTTTGATTATAAATTTCCTCCACCACCGTTTACCTTTTTTACCTCTGATAATTTGTAGCCAACGTTGAAAAAATTTCTTGGCCTTTGAGTATGACTCCTCATGTGGAGCTTCAGAAGCAAAAAGTCGAGAAGAGGGTGAAATAGGAGTAGGAATGGTACTGGGAGGAGGAACAGGAGGACACGGAGAATATGACAGAGTGAGTGCAGGAGAAGAGGTTGAATTAATATCAGGTAAAGGAGGAGGAGGTGGTATTAGAAAAACGAGGAGGAGATTGTGTAACTAAAAGAGATGGTGAGGGTTTGTCCGTTTTTGTAGCTTTGAAGCATCAACAGTTTCGTTTTCCTTTGTTTGCTTGGTATTGAAACCACTTGGATCAATATTTTGTTGGTCCAAATCTTTTTTAGCGTTGTTTTGAACTTCTTGCTTGCTTTTTTCTTTAACTTTTTCTAGCTTCAAATATTCATCAGTTTTACAACCTTTATTGTCACTAATTACCACTTTGACCAAAGTTTCAGCATCTGTCGTTTCGTCTATGATCAGCTGCTTCCTTTTTTTCTTTCTTCTGCGTCAGGAAAATTCTAGGTTTAAGTCTTCTTCAACTCCGTTTTCTCCTAGGGCTGTATCCTCTTTTGGAGAATTGAACTTATGGGGCTGTAATAAAACAGCCCCAGCAGCTTTGAAACCTTCTTGGACTTTATTCCAAAGAACATCAATAGAATCTAGAATGGCGTACCCTTTCTTGCGTTCAAAGTAATAAACGGCTGTGATAGATGCCGAGGAAGATATTAGAGCTAGAGATATGTTTTTCATTTATACTTAACAAAATTAACTATTTCTACAACAAGAGTTTATTCTAATGCTTCTTTTTTTAATTCCTTGTAAAAAAAAGCTAAGTGGAGCTAATTTCTTTCAAATACCGGTTTTGTTGAATTTTTATTGGCAATATATTTTCTGTATTACAATATTGTTTCTAAGAGATAAGAATTACTGTAAAATTAAACAGTTCTATTTTTCAAAATTCAGTATTGTAATGACATTTCGTAAACATTAATTGCACAATTGCTAGTGCGCGTAATGAGAGTTTAAATGGTGTATTTTTCAAGTTGGTCTGGCACCATTGTCGAAGAATTTCAGGCGGTTTTTCGAAATTCCTTCAGATTTGTTTCAAAAATAACTTTTTGTTTTATGACCAATCAAGATAATAGTAGCCATTTCTGAATCAGATAAAAATGACAGTATTTACCACTTGACAGTTCTTTAAACTCATGTTCTAACTATTGGTTACTATTGACCGTGGTTTATTTTTTACTAGGTTGCAGCTATTGGCCGTAAGGCTATATGACCGTCCCGGAAAAAGAGATTGGAAAAAAAAACAATTAACAAACATAGAAAAAGTAAAGAAACAGAAATAAAACTGAATCAAAGAAAAAAATGAAGAAAACTAGAGCGTGCAACAAGAGAGAAAAGTGGTGTAACTCCAGATTATTTATATTTCATTTTTTGGTTCTTTGTTGCAAAGTATTTTTTCTTGGAGGTTTTCACAGTCCCATTCTTCAGTTTGCAATCCTTCTAAATATCACATTCTGCTTAATGTGATATATGCTTGACCATTGGCAAAATTTCTTACCCTGATAGATAACCGCTTGATCCAATCTTACATACTGAACATGCAGACTGAGAACTAACAGAAGTTATTTTCTTCTTAACAGTTTCCATAGTTTTCTTCTTGTAGCAATTTGGTTCTAATAAGTGAATTCTTTCCTTTCCAAAATCTATACGAATATCCAGTATAATATCGTCATACATTTATGAACTACGGAAATTGTCAGAGTAGCATAGCTGGTAATTTTTGGCTGAACTTAAAAACTACTAACAGATAAAAGTATTCTTTTGCCTTTTAAATTAACAAAACTTTAAAATTTGTAAGAGTATAAAAGTTGTTAAAAAGCATAGATAAAACCCATTGGGAATGCTATTAAGAATTATTTTGCATGTTAACTTCAGAAGCTATAAAATTTAAATAAATAACACTCTTTGTGTCAGGATTATAAATTCTTACAACATATAAATAGTTAAGGAGTCAATATACCCAAGCTAAGAATTCATATAGAAAATAGATCATATAGAATCATATAGAATCATATAGAATCATATAGATCATATAGAAAACTGAAAAGATACACAATATTTTTTTCCCATGAAAAAGACTATGCCAACAAAAACGAACATTAGTTAATTAAAAAAAAAAACTTTTTTCACAAGACAAGTTTTTCAAAGAACAGGAAAGAGACAATTTTCCAAGCATAAAACTACCACAAATTATAATCAATGAATAAATGAAACTAAAACAGAACAGAAATTTGAATGAATAGTAGATTCACACTCAAAACGAGCAATAATTAACATCAGTAATACTAAATACATCCGTATGCCTTACAAACTTTAAAGTTTGAAAGTGTATAAAAGTTGTTAAAAAGCATAGATAAAACCCATTGGGATGATATTAAGAATTATTTTGCAGGTCAACTTCAGAAGCTATAAAATTTAAATAAATAACAGTGTTTGTGTCAGGATTATAAAATTCTTCCAACATACAAATAGCAACCCAAGCTAAGGAATCATATAGAAAACTGAAAAGATACACAATATTTTTTCTCCATGAAAAAGACTATGTCAACAAAAACGACAAGACAAGACAAGTTTTTCAAAGAACAGGAAAGAGCTTAATTAAGCCAAGAAAAAGTGAAAATCAAGTCAAACAATTTTCCAAGCATAAAACTACCACAAATTTATAATCAATGAATAAATGAAACTAAAAAAGAACAGAAATTTCAATGAATAGTAGAATCACACTCAAACGAGCAATAATTAATATAAGTAAGACTGATAATATGTATGCCTTCTCAAGACAAGAATACCATTTACGCTTTACTGAAAACAAAATACGTTTGAAATGTTTTCATATTTCTTGATTTCATAAATGATAAATTATCAAAACTTAACGAAGAAATGTCAGTATATGTCAATTTAAAGAACAATCACCAGTCATTTCTTAGTTTAAAAAGAATAAATGTGAAAAAGTTGTTTAAATCATTTATATTAAAAAGTGGTGGCTATAAAGTTTTTTTTTATAAATCTTATTTTTTTGCAATTTTAAACTCTTTGAGATTTCACATCATTTAATTCTTGGAGGTACATCTTCTTCTGGGCCTTTCAATTTCCATCGTTATTTTTATTTGGAACCAAATTTTATCATCATATAAAAGATGAATTAACATAAAAATGGCGTCATATGTGGTAGGAATTGTCTATGGTGAAAGAATCCGATGAGCAATAAAGATTATGTCTTGCAAAACACGGAAAAATGACTAAGAAGAAACTAAGCAAATGAATCTCCTGCACAAAAATAATAATACTCACAAGACCAACTAACACGATAAAGACTACCTCTAGCAAACTGATTGCTGTAGACCAATACAAAAGTTGTTCAATTTAATGGACCCTTCGGTTAATACGGTATTAAAGGCAAAGGAATACTTTAATCCGTTAGTAGTTTTAAGTTTAGCCAAAATTACCAACTATGCTACTCTGACAATTTCCTTAGTTCATAAATGTATGATGATATTATACTGGATATTCGTATAGATTTTGGAAAGGAAAGAATTCACTTAATAGAACCAAATTGCTACAAGAAGAAAACTAGGGAAACTGTTAAGAAAAAAATAGCTTCTGTTAGTTCTCAGTCGGCATGTTCAATATGTAAGATTGGATCAAGCAGTTATCTATCAGGGTAAGAAATTTTGCCAATGGTCAAGCATATATCACATTAAGCAGAATGTGATCTTTAGAAGGATTGCAAATTGAAGAACGGGACTGTGACAACCTTCCAGGAAAAATACTTTGCAACAAAGAACCGAAAAACGAAATATAAACAATCTGGAGTTACAAAACTCAAAATTAAATATTATTGGTAACACTTTTGAGTTTATTCTTTATAAGAATAAACCAAAGTGTGTCTTTGTAAGAATCAACCAATAATTATATTACTGGTAACACTTTAGTTGATCCACTATTGGATCAGCTGCTTGATCCAATCTTACATACTGAACATGCCGACTGAGAACTAACAGAAGCTATTTTTTTCTTAACAGTTTCCATAGTTTTCTTCTTGTAGCAATTTGGTTCTATTAAGTGAATTAAATAGAAACTAAAACTAAACCCCCGAAAGTAAAACTTTTGAAATAGGAAAAGAGCCTTTAATAACATTCTTTACCATTTGCAATCATAAAATAGTCTAATATCTTCATTTTTTCCACGGACGTAGCTATTACCCCCCGAAAACGAAAAGTTTTGAAATAGGAAAAGAGCCTTTAATCACATTCTTTACCAGTTGCAATCATAAAATAGTCTAATATGTTCATTTTTTCCATGGACCTAGCTATTACCCCCCCCCAAAACTAAAACTTTTGAAATAGGAAAAGAGCCTTTAATCACATTCTTTACCATTTGCAATCATAAAAAAGTCTAATATCTTCATTTTTACCACAGACGTAGCTATTACCCCCCGAAAACTAAAACTTTTTAAATAGGAAAAGAGCCTTTAATCACATTCTTTACCATTTGCAATCATAAAATAGTCTAATATTTTCATTTTTTTCCACAGACGTAGCTATTACCCCCCGAAAACTAAAACTTTTGAAATAGGAAAAGAGCCTTTAATCACATTCTTTACCATTTGCAATCATAAAATAGTCTAATATCTTCATTTTTTCCACGGACGTAGCTATTACCACCCCGAAAACTAAAACTTTTGAAATAGGAAAAGAGCCTTTAATCACATTCTTTACCATTTGCAATCATGTTCTTTACCATGTGAAATCATAAAATAGTCTAATTTCTTCATTTTTTCCACAGACATAGCTATTATGCCCGAAAACTAAAACTTTTGAAATAGGAAAAGAGCCTTTAATCACGTTCTTTACCATGTGCAATCATAAAATAGTCTAATATCTTCATTTTTTCCACGGACGTAGCTATTACCCCCCGAAAACTAAAACTTTTGAAATAGGAAAAGAGCCTTTAATCACATTCTTTACCATTTGCAATCACAAAAATAGTCCAATATCTTCTTTTTTTTCCACAGACGTTTACCATGTGCAATCATAAAATAGTCTAATATCTTCATTTTTTCCACAGACGTAGCTATTATCCCCGAAAACTAAAACTTTTGAAATAGGAAAAGAGCCTTTAATTACATTCTTTACCACGTGCAATCATAAAATAGTCTAATATCTTCATTTTTTCCACAGACGTAGCTATTACCCAAAAAAAATAAAAACTTTTGAAATAGGAAAAGAGCCTTTAATCACATTCTTTACCATTTCCAATTATAAAATATTCTAATATTATAATTTTTCCCACAGACGTAGCTATTACACCCGAAAACTTAAAACTTTTGAAATAGGAAAAGAGCCTTTAATCACATTCTTTACCATGTGTAATTATAAAATAGTCTAATATCTTCATTTTTTCCACAGACATAGCTATTGACCCCCGAAAACTATAACTTTTGAAATAGGAAAAGAACCTTTAATCACATTCTTTACCATGTGCAATCATAAAATAGTCTAATATCTTCATTTTTTCCACAGACGTAGCTATTACCCCCGAAAACTAAAAGTTTTGAAATAGGAAAAGAGCCTTTAAATCAAATTCTTTACCAGTTGCAATCATAAAATAGTCTAATATCTTCATTTTTTCCACAGACGTTGCTATTACCCCCGAAAACTAAAACTTTTGAAATAGGAAAAGAGCCTTTAATCACATTCTTTACCATTTGCAATCATATAATAGTCTAATATCTTCATTTTTTCCAAAGACGTAGCTATTACCCCCCGAAAACTAAAACTTTTGAAATAGGAAAAGAGCCTTTAATCAAATTCTTTACCAGTTGCAATCATAAAATAGTCTAATATCTTCATTTTTTCCACAGACGTAGCTATTACCCCCGAAAACTAAAACTTTTGAAATAGGAAAAGAGCCTTTAATCACATTCTTTACCATTTGCAATCATACAATAGTCTAATATCTTCATTTTTTCCAAAGACGTAGCTATTACCCCCCGAAAACTAAACTTTTGAAATAGGAAAAGAGCCTTTAATCACATTCTTTACCATTTGCAATCATAAAATAGTCTAATATCTTCATTTTTTTCCATGGACGTAGCTAATACCCCCAAAAACTAAATTTTTTGAAATAGGAAAAGGGCCTTTAATCACATTCTTTACCATTTGCAATCATAAAATAGTCTAATATCTTCATTTTTTTCCATGGACGTAGCTATTACCCCCCCCCCAAAACTAAAACTTTTGAAATAGAAAAAGAGCCTTTAATCACATTCTTTACCATTTGCAATTATAAAATAGTCTAATATCTTCATTTTTACCACAGACGTAGCTATTACCCCCCGAAAACTAAAACTTTTGAAATAGGAAAAGAGCCTTTAATCACATTCTTTATCATTTGCAATCATAAAATAATCTAATATCTTCATTTTTTTCCACGGATGTAGCTATTACCCCCGAAAACTAAAACTTTTTAAATAGGAAAAGAGCCTTTAATCACATTCTTTACCATTTGCAATCATAAAATAGTCTTGTATCTTCATTTTTTTCCACAGACGTAGCTATTACCCCCCGAAAACTAAAACTTTTGAAATAGGAAAAGAGCCTTTAATCACAATCTTTACCGTTTGCAATCATAAAATAATCTAATATCTTCATTTTTTCCACGGACGTAGCCATTACCCCCCCCGAAAACTAAAACTTTTGAAATAGGAAAAGAGCCTTTAATCAGATTCTTTACCATTTGCAATCATAAAATAGTCTAATATCTTCATTTTTTCCACAGACGTAGCTATTACCCCCAAAAACTAAAACTTTTGAAAGAGGAAAAGAGCCTTTAATCACATTCTTTACCATTTGCAATCATAAAATGCAAATCATAAGATCTTTTTTTAATTTTTTTAATTTTTTAGTTTTTTTTGTTTTTTCTTTTTAGTTTTTTTTTTTAGTTTTTTACCGTTTTTCTTTTTTCAGTTTTCTTTTTCTTCTTTATTTTTCAGACGTCATATGCAAACCCTCAATACAAAAATACATACAAATTATTTTTATATATAGATAAGATATAATCTGGCGTAACAGACATAGTTTGACAGACATAAAAGACAGACAACTTATTTTTATATATATATATATATAGATTTTTATATCTATAGATACAGTTTCTTCATTAGTTTTTTTTTCTTTTTTAGTTTTTTCTTTTTTTTAGTTTCTTCTTTTTATTGATTTGTTTTCTTCAGTTTGTCAATGTTAATTCTAACATTGACACTTGGAAAAATCTTTACGTGCCAAGCATGCTAAAGCTCCAATAGTCTGTAATTTCTCTTTGAGTGTCCCGGTCGTCATTTATATAGATATATAGATACAGTTTCATTTCAGTTTTAGTTACAAAGGTCTTTTAAATTTAACTTTAAAACTTTTTAACTAAGTTTTTTAACTAGGTGCTGCCACCCCAACACCTAGTTGGTGGGGGCACTTCGCGATCCCACCAAGCCCCCCCCCCCCCCCCCGCGCGCGTAAGTCGTTAAGCGCCATATTAGTTACTCCCCATTGTAGTTGTGTCCCGGTGTCCCGTTATTTAATTTCATCAGTTGACAAACATGACGTCAGTCGACAAACAGCTTCATGGCGCATACAGCTCAATCCTTAAAATGACGTCAATCAACAAACATGACGTCAGTCGACACACAAACATGACGTAACTCGACACACACAGACACACAACTTATTTTTATATATATAGAGATATAAATGTTTTTACTACGTAAAACTTGCTTATATACAACATTCTTCGCTGTCCCATTGTCTGTGCATATAAATAGATTGTCAGGTTTACCGACTCTTGAACATGCAACATAATAATATTTTCCATAGGAAAACAATAAGTATTCAGATCTATACCTCATGATTCTAATGATTGCCCTTGAGCTTTGTTGATGGTGATTGCTCATCGACCATTCCTTGTGTCGCCGTCGTCATTTATATATCCCCCTGTGCCCCCCGGTGTCCCCGTTGTAGTTGTTTCCCTTTGTCCCGGTCGTCATTTATATTCCCTGTGTCCCGGTCGTCATTTGTATCCCGGAGTCCCAGTCTGTGATTTCTCTTTGAGTGTCCCGGGCGTCATTTATATTCATTGTGTCCCGGTCGTCATTTGTGTCCCGGTGTCCCGGTCTTTATATACATTCGTTTTTGAATTGGTCTTTTTTTTAGTTTTTAGTTTTTTACCTTTTTTTAGTTTTTTTAGTTATACCTCATGATTCTAATAATTGCCCTTGAGCGTTGTTGATGGTGATTGCTCATCGACAATTCCTTGTGTCGCCGTCGTCATTTATATATCCCCCTGTGCCCCCCGGTGTCCCCGTTGTAGTTGTGTCCCCGTGTCCCGGTCGTCATTTATATTCCCTGTGTCCCGGTCGTCATTTGTGTCCCGGTGTCCCGGTCTGTATATACATTCGTTTTTGAATTGGTCTTTTTTTTAGTTTTTAGTTTTTTACCTTTCTTTAGTTTTTTTTTAGTTATACCTCATGATTCTAATGATTGCCCTTGAGCTTTGTTGATGGTGATTGCTAATCGAACATTCCCTTTGTCCCCGTCGTCATTTATATATCCTCCTGTCATTTATATTCCCTGTGGCCCGGTCGTCATTTGTATCCCGGTGTCCCGGTCTGTATATACATTCGTTTTTGAAAAGGTATATGATTAAATAAATTTTTGCATTTTTCGACTTTTTTCTTTTTATATTTTTTTTTTGGTTTCTACTTTTTTTTTACTTTTTTTTAGTTTTTTCTTTTTAGTTTTTTTTATTTTTTTTAGTTTTGTTTTTCTCCTTTATTTTTAATTTTTTTTTTCCTTTTTTATTTCTTTTCTCTTTTTTAGCTTATTTAGTTTTTTTTATTAGTTTTTAAATTTTTTTTAGTTTTTTCTTTTTAGTTTTTTTAGTTTTTTACCATTTTTCTTTTTTCGAATTACTTTAATCTATTGTCAAAATATTTCGAAATATTTATGCAATTTCCAGATTTTACATTCTAGTTTGTTTTCTTTTATGTATATAGAAGATTATATATATAGATATAATCTGGCGTAACGGACAGACAACTTATTTTTATATATATAGATATATATATATATATATATATATATATATATATATATATATATATATATATATATATCTATATATATAAAAATAAGTTGTCTGTCCGTTACGCCAGATTATATCTATATATATATATAAATAAGTTGTCTGTGTGTGGATCTGTGGATGGATCAGGTGACGTCACCTGAAAAAACTGGATCAGGTGACGTCAAAACTGAAAAAACTAAAAAAAGGCAAAAACTACAAAAAAAACCAAAAACTAATAAAAAAGCTAAAAAACTAAAAAAAACTAAAAAAACGCAACAACTACAAAAAAAAAACTAAAAACTAATAAAAAAAATAAAAAAGCTAAAAAACTAAAAAAACTAAAAAAACTAAAAAAAGGTAAAAAACTAAAAAAAACTAAAAACTAAAAAAAACTAAAAAAAAGAAAAAACTGAAAAATAAGCTAAAATAAAGGTAAAAACCAATAAAAAACTAAAAAAAAAAACTGAAAAAACTAAAAAAAAGGCAAAAACTACAAAAAAAACTAAAAACTAATAAAAAAAGTAAAAAAGCTAAAAAACTAAAAAACTAAAAAAAAACTAAAAAAAGGTAAAAAACTAAAAAAAATAAAAAATAAAAAAAAACTAAAAAAAGGAAAAAACTGAAAAATAAGCTAAAATAAAGGTAAAAACCAATAAAAAGCTAAAAAGAAAAAAAGGAAAAAACTAAAAAAAAATTTCATCTAAAAAACTAAAAAAAACTAAAAAAGGTAAAAACTAAAAGAACCAAAAAAGAAAAAAATAAATGACGACACTCAAAGAGAAAGCGACCAGGACAAAAGGAATGTTCGATTAGCAATCAACAAAGCACCGGGACACAGGGAGTATAAATGACGACCAGGACATAAGTAAAAAAAAACTATCTATATATATAAAAATAAGTTGTCTGTGGATCTGTGGATCGTGGATCAGGTGACGTCACCTGAAAAAACTGGATCAGGTGACGTCAAAACTGAAAAAACTAAAAAAAGGCAAAAACTACAAAAAAAACTAAAAACTAATAAAAAAAATAAAAAAGCTAAAAAACTAAAAAAACTAAAAAAGGCGAAAACTACAAAAAAAAAAACTAAAAACTAATAAAAAAGCTAAAAAACTAAAAAAACTAAAAAAAAGGCAAAAACTACAAAAAAAACTAAAAACTAATAAAAAAAATAAAAAAGCTAAAAAACTAAAAAAACTAAAAAAAGGTAAAAAATTAAAAAAACTAAAAACTAAAAAAAAACTAAAAAAAAAACTAAAAAACTGAAAAATAAGCTAAAATAAAGGTAAAAACCAATAAAAAACTAAAAAAAAAAACTGAAAAAACTAAAAAAAGGCAAAAACTACAAAAAAAACTAATAAAAAAAGTAAAAAAGCTAAAAAAACTAAAAAAACTAAAAAAACTAAAAAAACTAAAAAAAGGTAAAAAACTAAAAAAAATAAAAAATAAAAAAAAACTAAAAAAAAAAGGAAAAAACTGAAAAATAAGCTAAAATAAAGGTAAAAACCAATAAAAAACTAAAAAGAAAAAAAAGGAAAAAACTAAAAAAAAATTTCATCAAAACAACTAAAAAAAACTAAAAAAGGTAAAAACTAAAAGAACTAAAAAAGAAAAAAATAAATGACGACACTCAAAGAGAAAGCGACCAGGACAAAAGGAATGTTCGATTAGCAATCAACAAAGCACCGGGACACAGGGAGTATAAATGACGACCAGGACATAAGTAAAAAAAAACTAACAAAACTAAAAAGAAGGTAAAAACTACAAAAAAACTAAAAAGAAAAAAAAACTAAAAACTAATAAAAAAACTAAAAAATCTAAAAATCTAAATAAACTAAAAAAGAAAAAAAAAGGAAAAAAATAAAGGAGAAAAACAAAACTAAAAAACGAATGTATATACAGACCGGTACACCGGGATACAAATGACGACCGGGACACAGGGAATATAAATGACGACCGGGACACAGGGACACAACTACAACGGGGACACCGGGGGAAACAGGGGGATATAAATGACGACCGGGACAAAAAAACTAAAAAGAAAAAAAAACTAAAAACTAATAAAAAAACTAAAAAATCTAAAAATCTAAATAAGCTAAAAAAGAAAAAAAAGGAAAAAAATAATAGAGAAAAACACAAGGAATATAAATGACGCCTGGTACACTCAAAGAGAAATCACAGACTGGAACACCGGGACAATAATGACGACCGGGACACAGGGAATATAAATGACGACCGGGACACAGGGACATAACTACAAAGGGGACGCCGGGGTGCACAGGGGGATATATAAATGACGATGGCGACTCAGGGAATGGTCGATTAGCAATCACCATCAACAAAGCTCAAGGGCAATCATTAGAATCATGAGGTATAGATCTGAAAACGGATTGTTTTCCCATGGACCATTATATGTTGCATGTTCAAGAGTCGGTAAACCTGAAAATCTATTTATATGCACAGACAATGGGACAGCAAAGAATGTTGTATATTCGCAAGTTTTACGTAGTTAAAAACATATATATATATATATATATATATATATATATATATATATATATATATATATATATATATATCTATATTCACAGGTGGGACATAGGGACACAACTACAATGGCGCGTAACTAATATGGCGCGTAACGACTTACGCGCGCGGGGGGGCTTGGGGGGGGGGCGCGAAGCGCCCCCACCAACTAGGTGTTGGGGTGGCGCGAAGCGCCACCCCAACAGCTAGTATGTATATATATATATATATATATATATATATATATATATATATATATATATATATATATATATATATATCTATATATATAAAAATAAGTTGTTTGTCTGTCTGTCGACTGACGTCATTAAAAGGATCCGCCAAGACTAATAAACAAAGTGAGATGAAACGAGGCAATTCAGCAGCCATGTGTTTGTACATCCTAGCCACAAAATACTTTTTGAATAATCCGCCCTTATTAGCAATACCTGTGTATAAAATAGATAGTTCTAGAAGCGATTGAAATCAGACTAAGATTAATAATATTTCCTTGAATAGGGGCTTGGGAGAATTTTCACTAACGTTCTATACACAAATTCAATTAAAAATGATTTAAAAAAACAGTAGATATTAACAAAGAACCAGTCACAAATAGATCTTTGAGATCAGCTGCCAACAAAGCAAGACTAGCACTAAAAACGTGTTTATAATCAAACAAATCAAAACTCCCTTCATTGATTGAATTGCCTCAGTCCTGGCTGAACTTTCTGAAGCATGGTGACTGGGACTGTTTGAAAAAAAGAAATCATTTTAGTTATATTGGTTACTATCTGGTGGGGGTGCTTCGTGCCCCCCAAGCCCCCCCCAAGCCCCCTCCCCGCGCGTAAGTCGTTACGCGCCATGTTACGCGCCATTGTAGTTGTGTTCCTGTGTCCCACCAGTGAATATAGATAGATGTGTCCTCGTCGTCATTTATATATCCCCTTGTGCCCTTGTAGCTGTAGCTTGTAGCTGTAGCAGTAGCTTGTAGCTTGTAGCTGTATATTCCCTTTGTCCCGGTCGCCTTTTGTGTACCGGTGTCCCGGTCTGTAGTGTCATCTTATAATGACGTCATATACAGAGCCTTATATACTTATAATGACGTCTTATGCAAACCAACAAACAAACAAACATGCCTAAAAACAACTTATCTATATATATATATATATATATATATATATATATATATATATATATATATATATATATATATATATATATATATATATATATATATATATATATATATATATATATATATATATATATATATATATATATATATACCCCGTGCGCGTAAGTCGTTACGCGCCATATTAGTTACGCGCCATTGTAGTTGTGTCCCTGTGTCCCACCTGTGAATAGAGATAGATATAAATATATGTTTTTAACTACGTAAAACATGCGAATATACAACATTCTTCGCTGTCCCATTGTCTGTGCATATAAATAGATTGTCCCGGTGTCCCAGTTTGTAATTTCTCTTTGAGTGTCCCGGTCGTCATTTATATTCCCTGTGTCCCGGTGTCCCGGTCGTCATTTGTGTCCCGGTGTCTCGGTCTGTAATTTCTATTCGAACAATCCCTGTGTCCCGGTCGTCATTTATATATCCCGCCTGTGCCCCCGGCGTCCCCGTTGTAGTTGTGTCCCTTTGTCCCGGTCGTCATTTATATTCCCTGTGTCCTGGTCGTGATTTGTGTCCGGGTGTCCCAGTCTGTAATTTCTCTTTGAGGTTACCGGTCGTCATTTATATTCCCTGTGTCCCGGTCGTCATTTATATATCCCGCCTGTGCCCCCGGCGTCCCCGTTGTAGTTGTGTCCCTGTGTCCCGGTCGTCATTTCATCAGTTGACAAACATGACGTCAGTCGTTGTCATTTATATTCCCTGTGTCCCAGTCGTCATTTGTGTCCTGGTGCTTTGTTGATGGTGATTGCTAATCGAACATATATTTTTTTAGTTTTCTTTTTCTCCTTTATTTTTCACTTTTCAATTTTTTCCTTTTTTTCTTTTTCAGTTTTTAGTTTGTTTTATTAGTTTTTAGTTTTTTGTAGTTTTTACCTTTTTTTTATTTTATTTTTATTATTTAATTTTTTTTACCTTTTTTAGTATTTTCTTTTTAGTTTTTTTTATAGTTTTTACCTTTTTTAGTTATTTTTCTTCTTTTGTATTAATGCTAAAGCCAAGGTTCAAACCTGGAGCCTCTCGGACCTAGAACCTGAAACATAAGGCTTTACCAACTCAGCTACTTCGGCGTGAATACATTCGTTTTGAGCAGCTTCCTCGGGTGTTGCCATTGTAGGTTCTTCAGTCATTTTACAATTAGAAATTTCTCTTTCAACGGTCTTCTTACAATTAAAAATTTGTCTTTGAACGATATTAATAAATACCCGTCTCCTGGTCGTCATTTATATTGCCTGTGTCCCGGTCGTCATTTATATTCCCTCTGTCCCGGTCGTCATTTGTGTCCCGGTCTGTAATTTCTCTTTGAGTGTTTTTTCTTTTTAGTATTTTTTAGTTTTTTACATTTTTTCTTTTTTCAGTTTTCTTTTTCTTCTTTATTTTTCAGCTTCACTATGAAATACATATCGTCGAACCTTTGTTTTTTTAACTAAAATCTGGAAGGCATTGATGACCTTATCCAAGTCAAGATCCCAAACCCAATCATCATCGCTATCATTTTCAGTTTTGATATGTTTTGACTCTCGCTGTCCAGGTGGATCTTCATCTAACTACGCGGTTTTGCGTTCTTTAGCCTCAAGCCTGTTTCCTTGCTGTTCTTTTGATTCCTCGGCACGCTTTCTTTTCTGACATTCTCTATCAGCAGCAAGTTTTTTGGCATAGACTCTTTGAGCATCTTTATCGGCTTTTGCCATTGTAGGTTCATCAGTCATTTTAAATTTCTACGTGAACATATATGTCTTAAATATCTTTAATGACGTCACCGTCATAGCAACAATGACGACAACTAACTTCATGACGCCAGTCAACACAGAAACATGACGTCACCTGATCCACAGACAGACAACTTATTTTAATATATATAGATAGATATAATTCTAAAATTGTCAGGTAATTTTCTATTTTGAAATAAAAACTAAAAATTATTGCTCAGACAACATAAATATTTTTGATATTTACATAATAGCTTTAGTGGTTCTGGACTGAAAACTAAATATGCTAATCAAATTGGGAATTGCAATTTTTTAGGTTGAAAAGGCAGATCCATTGGAATCATGAGAATGCGTGGAATAAGAAAAGCCTCACCCTCAAAAGGCCCTGTCAAGATTGTTGCCTCTATTACGTTATAACAGACATAACACGTCATTTGTGTCCCGGTGTCCCTGTCTGTAGTTTCGTTAGTCGACAAACATGACGTCAGACGACAAACAACTTCATGACGACATACAGCTCAATCCTTATAATGACGTCAGTCGACAAACATGACGTCAGTCGACAGACAGACAAACAACTTATTTATATATATATATATATATATATATATATATATATATATATATATATATATATATATATATATATATATATATATATATATATACATATATATATATAAATATATATATATATATATATATATATATATATATATATATATATATATATATATATATATATATATATATATATATATATATATATATATGTATATATATATATATATATATATATATATATATATATATATATATATATATATATATATATATATATATATATATATATTTATATATATACTAGCTGTTGGGGTGGCGCGAAGCGCTATATATATATATATATATATATATATATATATATATATATATATATATATATATATATATATATATATATATTATCTATATTCACAGGTGGGACATAGGGGCACAACTACAATGGCGCGCAATTAATATGGCACGTAACGACTTAAGCGCAAGGGGGAGCTTGGGGGGGCGCGAAGCGCTCCCACCAACATTGTAGGTTCTTCAGTCATTTTACAATTAGAAATTTCTCTTTCAACGGTCTTCTCACAATTAAAAATTTGTCTTTGAACGATGTTCTTAAATACCTGTGTCCTGGTCGTCATTTATATTGCCTGTGAACATCCCCCTGTGCCCCCCGGCGTCCCCGTTGTAGTTGTGTCCCTGTGTCCGGGTCGTCATTTATATTCCCTGTGTCCCCGTCGTCATTTGTGTCCCGGTGTCCCAGTCTGTGATTTCAATTTGAGTGTCCCGGGCGTCATTTATATTCGTCAGGATATTGTAGGGCATCGTAGCATCGTTGAGTTTAAGCAATTCTTGTCAAATGATTGTTTCGCCTATAAAGAATATTATCTCGAGGTAAGAACTGATCACTGACCACAACGATTGTGATTGTTTCGCCTATAAAGAATATTATTTCGAGGTAAGAACTGATCACCGACCACAACGATTGCCACTTTGTTGATAGTTGCGTATCAGGAGGCATCAATTCGATTGCTGTTTTTAAGCAGAAGCACTAAATTATTATTTTTGTGGAAAAGATGATATATATAAATATATATATATATTTTCTTTTTAGTTTTTTTGTAGTTTTTACCTTTTTTAGTTTTTTTCTTCTTTTGTATTAATGCTAAAGCCAAGGTTCAAACCTGGAGCCTCTCGGACCTAGAACCTGAAACATAACGCTTTACCAACTCAGCTACTTCGGCGTGAATACATTCGTTTTGAGCAGCTTCCTCGGGTGTTGCTATTGTTGTCCTGGTCATCATTTATATTGCCTGTGTCCCGGTCGTCATTTGTGTCCCGGTATCCCAGTCTGTAATTTCTCCTTGAGTGTCCCGGTCGTTATTTATATTCCCTCTGTCCCGGTCGTCATTTGTGTCCCGGTCTGTAATTTCTCTTTGAGTGTTTTTTCTTTTTAGTATTTTTTTGTTTTTTACATTTTTTCTTTTTTCAGTTTTCTTTTTCTTCTTTATTTTTCAGCTTCACTATGAAATACATATCGCCGAACCTTTGTTTTTTTAACTAAAATCTGGTAGGCATTGATGACCTTATCCAAGTCAAGATCCCAAACCCAATCATCATCGCTATCATTTTCAGCTTTGATATGTTTTGACTCTCGCTGTCCAGGCTCGCTGTCCAGGTCCTCGCGGTTTTGCGTTCTTTAACCTCAAGCCTGTTTCCTTGCTGTTCTTTTGATTCCTCGGCACGCTTTCTTTTCTGACTTTCTCTATCAGCAGCAAGTTTTTTGGCATAGACTCTTTGAGCATCTTTTGCCATTGTAAGTTCATCAGTCATTTTTAACTTAAACATTAATAGATTTCTACGTGAACATATATGTCTTAAATATTTTTAATGACGTCACCGTCATAACAAAAATGACGACAACTAACTTCATGACGCCAGTCGACACAGAAACATGACGTCACCTGATCCACAGACAGACAACTTATTTTTATATTTATAGATAGATATAATTCTAAAATTGTCAGGTAATTTTCTATTTTGAAATAAAAACTAAAAATTATTGCTCAGACAACATAAATATTTTTGATATTTACATAATAGCTTTAGTGGTTCTGGACTGAAAACTAAATATGCTAATCAAATTGGGAATTGCAATCTTTTAGTTTGAAAAGGCAGATCCATTGGAATCACGAGAATGCGTGGAATAAGAAAAGCCTCACCCTCAAAAGGCCCTGTCAAGATTGTTGCCTCTATTACGTTATAACAGACATAACACGTCATTTGTGTCCCGGTGTCCCGGTCTGTAGTTTCGTTAGTCGACAAACATGACGTCAGACGACAAACAACTTCATGACGACATACAGCTCAATCCTTATAATGACGTCAGTCGACAAATATGACGTCAGTCGACACACAAACATGACTTCAGTCGACAGACAGACAAACAACTTATTTTTATATACATAGAAGATATATATATATATATATATATATATATATATATATATATATATATATATATATATATATATATATATATATATATATATATATATATATATATATATATATATATATATATTTATATATATATATATATATATATATATATATATATATATATATATATATATATATATATATATATATATATATACTAGCTGTTGGGGTGGCGCTTCGCGCCACCCCAACACCTAGTTGGTGGGGGCGCTTCGCGCCCCCCCCAAGCCCCCCCGCGCGCGTAAGTCGTTACGCGCCATAATAGTTACGCGCCATTGTAGTTGTGTCCCTATGTCCCACCTGTGAATATAGATATATATATATATATATGGTTTTAACTACGTAAAACTTGCGAATATACAACATTCTTTGCTGTCCCATTGTCTTTGCATATAAATAGATTGTCAGGTTTACCGACTCTTGAACATGCAACATATAATGGTCCATGGGAAAACAATCTGTATTCAGATCTATACCTCATGATTCTAATGATTGCCCTTGAGCTTTGTTGATGGTGATTGCTAATCGACCATTCCCTGTCCCGGTGTCCCGGTCGTCATTTACATCCCCCTGTTTCCCCCGGTGTCCCCGTTGTAGTTGTGTCCCTGTGTCCCGGTCGTCATTTATATTCCCTGTGTCCCGGGTCCCGGTCATCATTTGTATCCCGGTGTCCCGGTCTGTATATACATTCGTTTTTTAGTTTTGTTTTTCTCCTTTATTTTTTTCCTTTTTTTTCTTTTTTAGCTTATTTAGATTTTTAGATTTTTTAGTTTTTTTTATTAGTTTTTAGTTTTTATTTCTTTTTAGTTTTTTTGTCCCGGTCGTCATTTATATCCCCCTGTTACCCCCGGTGTCCCCGTTGTAGTTGTGTCCCTGTGTCCCGGTCGTTATTTATATTCCCTGTGTCCCGGTCGTCATTTGTATCCCGGTGTACCGGTCTGTATATACATTCGTTTTTTAGTTTTGTTTTTCTCCTTTATTTTTTTCCTTTTTTTTTCTTTTTTAGTTTATTTAGATTTTTAGATTTTTTAGTTTTTTTATTAGTTTTTAGTTTTTTTTTCTTTTTAGTTTTTTTGTAGTTTTTACCTTCTTTTTAGTTTTGTTAATTTTTTTTTTACTTGTGTCCTGGTCGTCATTTATACTCCCTGTGTCCCGGTGCTTTGTTGATTGCTAATCGAACATTCCTTTTGTCCTGGTCGCTTTCTCTTTGAGTGTCGTCATTTATTTTTTTCTTTTTTAGTTCTTTTAGTTTTTACCTTTTTTAGTTTTTTTTAGTTTTTAGTTTTTTTAGTTTTTTACCTTTTTTTAGTTTTTTTAGTTTTTTTAGTTTTTTAGCTTTTTTATTTTTTTTATTAGTTTTTAGTTTTTTTGTAGTTTTTGCCTTTTTTTTAGTTTTTTTAGTTTTTTAGCTTTTTTATTAGTTTTTAGTTTTTTTTGTAGTTTTTGCCTTTTTTTAGTTTTTTTAGTTTTTTAGCTTTTTTATTTTTTTTATTAGTTTTTAGTTTTTTTTGTAGTTTTTGCCTTTTTTTAGTTTTTTCAGTTTTGACGTCACCTGATCCAGTTTTTTCAGGTGACGTCACCTGATCCACGATCCACAGATCCACAGACAACTTATTTTTATATATATAGATAGTTTTTTTTTTTTTACTTATGTCCTGGTCGTCATTTATACTCCCTGTGTCCCGGTGCTTTGTTGATTGCTAATCGAACATTCCTTTTGTCCTGGTCGCTTTCTCTTTGAGTGTCGTCATTTATTAGTTTTTTCCTTTTTTTTTAGTTTTTTATTGGTTTTTACCTTTATTTTAGCTTATTTTTCAGTTTTTTCCTTTTTTTTAGTTTTTTTTTATTTTTTATTTTTTTTAGTTTTTTACCTTTTTTTAGTTTTTTTAGTTTTTTTAGTTTTTTAGCTTTTTTACTTTTTTTATTAGTTTTTAGTTTTTTTTTGTAGTTTTTGCCTTTTTTTAGTTTTTTCAGTTTTTTTTTTAGTTTTTTATTGGTTTTTACCTTTATAGTTTTTTTAGTTTTTTAGCTTTTTTATTTTTTTTATTAGTTTTTAGTTTTTTTTGTAGTTTTTGCCTTTTTTTAGTTTTTTCAGTTTTGACGTCACCTAATCCAGTTTTTTCAGGTGACGTCACCTGACACATCCATCCATCCATCCACAGACAGACAACTTATTTTTATATCTATATATATATATA
>NW_027064889.1:0-24095 GCF_032884065.1 Artemia franciscana
GGATATGTGTCAAGGGAAAAGCAGTTCAACCACATGTCCTTCATTTACCACTAGACTATCGTATTCAAGAACCTGCCGGTGGACCAGGAAATGATATTAAACCTTAAGATTGGAAGAAACAAACTTATAGAATGAATCAACCTCAGATCAGTAGGAAAAACAAGGACCATTGCTGGGAGTGTAAATGCAGGGATATAACCCTGCCAGATGAGCTTAATGAAGCGGGGAACAAATGGTTTGATGAAAAAATTATTTGGCTCATTAAGTCCTTTATGGAAGAAGAATTTCAGCTTAATATGCAAGTTATTGAGAAAGATGAACACTTCTTTTGCAGTTCGGAACAGTGCGGAAGTGATGTTAAGATGTACGGCCCTGGTCAGAGTATAATTCTTAATACAGCTGGTCATACTTTGCTCTGGCAGCTTGAAGGAACTTCATGCATTGAAGTTACGGACGGGGCACCAAGGACCGTCATGGCTGATGACAAGGTAATAGTACATCGTGAACGCGAGTTTGTACTTACAAGAGAAGCTGGGGCGAGAGTCTTAGTACGGACAGTGCAACAATGACGTTCTCCATTTTGAAGTGTATCAGTCACAGACGGTACTTGAATTTAAAAAAAATCCGTTTGTTCGAGTTCAAATAAACATTGTAATCAAAATACACCAAGTGACATCTATGAAAAAAATCCAGTTATTGCAGCTAAGTTTTCTTGTTTACAGTTAATGGGATAAGGCTATTCTATTGTTTTGAGGTTATTCTCACATTGATTTATACCCTGTTTTTGTTGCACGTAGTCAACCAAAAAAAGACCTTTCCTATCCCAAAACACCGACGCCATAATTTCGTGCTGCGAAATTCTGTTCAAAATTCTAATTTCAGTGGCAACAGGTACAAAGATGACAACGACATTAAAACAGCAGTGAACTCTTGGCTATTGGAGACGGTGGTAAGATGAAGACTTAACTTTAAAATAAGTTGAGAGTTATAATAAGTGGAAAAACTTGGTAGCTATGTTAAAAATTGAATGTATTCAGGAAATAAATTTACTTTATTGAAATGATCTTTCACTGTGTACATATGCTCAAAAGGAAAATACTTGAAACACGCCTCATATATTCAAACTTTAGTAGTTTGACTGAAAACAGCTGAACGGAATTTAAAATATTTCAGGGGATTTATTACAAATCAAAAGAAGCAACATCAACTATCCCTTCTCTCACTGGGCTGTGTAAATTGGTCCAATGAACGGTCATTTTGCCAATGTTGCCGATGCCAATATAGAGAAAACGACAAATTTCAACCATATAGTTACTCATATGCATGGGGGAAAATGACCCTGAGAGCCCAAGATTGATTTGGTTTTATAAGCTTAGATATCCCATTTCCTTTGGCGTGAGTATCCCTTTTTGAGTTAGCGTAAATTCATTTGAAAAACGCTGCTCAACCAAGTGAAAATAGGAGTTTATGGAGTATTTAGGAAACTTTTCGAGCGTGTTAGGGATGAGAGGCTCTCTAGAAGTGCTTTGTGTTACCCATTTCTTGATTTAGGTTTTTTGTTGTGCCTAACATTCATAGACAAAAGGAGACTACCTTCCAGTGGCTTCAGTAACTTGATATACTCACTACACAACAAGAATTTATTAATAGAATGAGAAAGACTTAAAAAAATGTAAAAAAGGAGATTGAAAAATCAAAAATACAACAAGAAGCCAAAAACATCCAAAATATCAAGGGAGGACTTCATTTTCAAATAGGAGATTGGGTTTCCATAAAAAATGAAATAAAAGCCGACGGCCAAAAGCTCTCATCGATATTCTGGACCTTAAAGAATAATAACACGTATGACTATAATGCTACATTTCATTTCATAGACCCTAAATCTGGACAAACCTATAAGACTCATATTAGTCGTATTAAAAGGGCGAAATTCTAAGAAGCAAGGACCCCATGTCCTACAACGTCAGAATCCTCCAATGACGAAAATAAAATTACCCCAATCAATATTAAAAGAACTAAAACCTTTTCATTTTAAACAAGAATATTTTGAGAATAGTACTGAAGAGGAAGAATTCCACGAATTTTTAACGATGACAAATATGATTGATCCCAAAGATAGAACCCCCATAATGCGAAAACGAAAAGAGAACGATTCATCTTCAATCCAAGAGTCGGAAGAATTGGACTATACCATTTCCCCGGAAACCCAATTTTTTTTATAGAATGTCAACTCCTTACCCCCAAAACAATTCCCAGACGATATGGTACCCCACATCACACCCAAAGATAGACCCCTAACATTATATGATAAATCTATACAAACTCCCGGTGACCAAAAGTCAGAACAAGTCAAGCAACCCCAAAGAAAAACATTGCGAGAGGCCATGGACTTGACAAATTACCCAATTAAGACAAGACTAAGTTCATTTGGAGCAAACCCGGTCACCAGTGAACAACAGATTTTATTGAAGTTTTATAAATAGACTATTTTAATATTAGACTGCATTGTAGTTAGGCTGCTCAACCAAAATGGTGATAGAATCCATGTTTCTGATGAGCTTTCATTATTTTTTTATACGCAGGAACTGCTGCACTGATTCCTGCGTATTCGAAGACCTGGAAAGATCTTGGACTCACTGACTCGGAAATCGGTGTTTTCTACTGGCTTTTACCAATCTTCGACATATCATGTATAGTAAATATATTTTGTTTCCAAGCAGATAAGTGGATTGTAAAATTTAAATTGATACTAAAGTTGAAAATTTTGTTTAGTTCAATTGCAATTTTTGTGTCATCTCTTATCACTGCTTTGATTTGCTTTCCTTGCTTTAAAAGTTGCAAAATGGTCCAGTAATGGAAAAGATAAACAACTTGAAAAGACTAAACTTTTGTTAGGATGTGAAGGTAGTTTATAGGCAGAAGTTCTGCCCTCAGCTGCATTTACCAGCTATATATCTTTTATTGGATGTAGATCAGGTATCTTCATTCATAAAGATAATCCATGCTGACCTCAAATCAGCTAACGTTTTGGTCACTGAAAACAGGGGGCACGATGACTCTTGGCTCTTTAAATTAGCAAATTTTGGAGAAAGCCGATTATCACTTGTGACATCAGTCGTTACTTCAACTACTCAAGATCAGTCTCAACAAAATCGGAGTGGGACAACATGTTTTATGAGCCCAGAAAGATACGACAGCAAACGCCCTACCTTTGCTTGTGACCTGTTTTCTTTTGGAATGTTTCCATATGAGCTACATGATTTTACAATCAACTTTCCCTTCGAAAAGGATGGTTTTCCTGTTGACGTGATAGTCAATAAAATTAGGAGTGGAGTGATGCCTTGTCATGAAGATATTTCAAGTCCCCTAAAAGAAGTTTTCCTGAAATATTGCGCGTTTGAGCCGAAAGCTCGTCCCACTGTCTTCGAACTTTGCAAAATGTTGACTGAACTTGCCCCTGAAGCTTTCATGCAGCCAGATCGTGCTCTCAATTCCACAATTCAATTTCCAATACTTAATTCCAATAATGATTCCTGTCACGAGAATTTGTCTGTGTCAGATCTACCATTGACTGACCTTAGTCAACCGGTTTCTCACTCCGAAGTTTCCCATTCCGGTCTACCTGACTCTCATTTATTGGTTTCATAAGTTAAGGTGCCTGTTACGAAACCGTCTCAAATGATCTTGGATGCTGTCGCTAGCTGTGCACTTCGAGATTTTGGCATCACGCAGCTGAAAAATTTTCAGATTCGTAGTATTACAAACATTCTAAAAAAAGAAGATGCTTTGGTTGTTTCAGGCAATGGAAGTGGAAAGTCGATTTGCTATCAAATTCCATCTGTTATGGAACCAGGTATTACTCTTTTGGTTGTTCCAACCATAGCACTGCGCAAGCATCAAAGTGATTATTTACTTTCCCAGGGCATCGATTCCTTTGTTGTTGGTGAGAAAATTACTCTTGTCGAATACGACCAACAAGTGACCGCCATTTCAGATTTGTCTGAAAATAAACCTGTGATTTTAGTAGGTACTCCAGAAAGTTTTATGGGCCGGGAAGGATCGTTAGGGTTCATTCTGAGGCATAGATCTCTTTTAGACAGACGGTTGAAATTTGTAGTCTTCGACGAGCGCCATCTACTCTACGAATGGTGTGGCTTTAGAAGTTCCTTTTCAGAACTGAAGAGCTTCAGAAGTTTTTTCCCTCGCGCAACTTTCCTTGTATTGACAGCAACTCTGCTGCCCAAAGACGAAAAACTGATTATAGAGGAGTTTCTTCACAACCACTGTGTAGTTTGGATGAATGTTGATAGGCCAAATGTGAGGCTGGATATTTCGCATTACAACCCACCTTCAGGTTTGAAAGGTAGTGTGGATTGGGTTGAAAGTTGGTCTTAATCTGCCAAGAGGATCATTGGAACAGTTAATGGACAGCTAGCCATAGTATATTTCTCGTATGCGTGGGAGGCCAATGCTGCATATTCTGCCATTTCCAGTTAAGGAGTCAAGGTTGCTGGGTTCACTGGAGAATACTCATCACTGGATAAAATCACATTCATGCTGCAATGAGAAATGGGGAAATTGAAATACTCTGCGCCACAACCGCGTATGGCTGTGGCTTGAATCTTCCAGATGTTCGTTGTGTTGTTTGTTTTGGCTTGCCAAAAAACATGTCGTCTTGGATGCAGGAACAAGGTAGAGCAGGACGTGACGGACAACCTTCTAGGGCCGTTATTCTCTTGAATGAAAAGTATGATATTAACCGCTGAGTATTCTGGCTTGACGGATCATCTGATGGAGACAAAAAATCAATGTTAACCAACTTTGTGGATGTCCTGAAATACGCCCATTCTGGCTTCTCTGGACTTTGTCTCCTTAAATTTCAGGTCAAATATTTCGGCGAAAACTTGCCCCAGGACGACGCTCAAAGTTGCTACCAGAGTTGCGAGGACCAGAGTTTTCAGGATGTGTCCCGTGAAATTCGTAAAGTTGTAGACTGTTTTGACCTGTTTTATGATAGGGGAATTTCATCCGTTTCGAAAACGCATATAACATCTTTTCTCATGGGCAGGTCGGACAAGTGGCTGCGGGAACATCTGGTTGATGCAGATTACACAGCCTATCCTTTTCATAGTTTCTTTGGTGTTAAAGGCCAGCATGTACTCTCAGGACTGATTCGTCAAGCGTCGTCGTTAAGTATCGTAACGATTCACTTGTGTGAAATGTTTTTTGGCGGTAGAAGGGAGGTCAGGAAATTTTTTTCGCCTGGAATGTCTTTGCCGGAAGTGGTCAAGCTCCCACCGGTTCTGTATTCAAAGAGTACTTTTTCTGTCTGCACCTCACTTACGTCTTCTAGAAAGCCAAGACCAGGCATCGTTGACAAAGTTCTGGCAGCATTACTCTCTAGATCTTGGAAAAATGCAACGCTTGGCATGCTCAAACATCCAGAGTATACTGAAAACTCGGGTGTTTCCGAGGTTCTGTTTATTGACAACGTGAAAACAATTTACAACAGAGATGAAGACTATGTTTTGCTGATGGGTAATATGCAGCTGATTAGGAAGGGAGGCATTTCAAAATTTGAGAAAATGGTTATGCTTCCGAACGACGAGTCTCAGATTAGCGTTTTAGTCCGTGTCAATGAATGCGCTGGGGTCAAACAGTGCACAGCATCAGGTTGTGAGTTTTCTCTTCAGAACTGTTTCAGCAGAAACACTTGCCTCAAACATCCAGACGAGCAGCTCAAAAGCAAGTGTTGTGGTTGTCGAATAGCTTTCGTTTGTCCTGTCAAAAAGAAAGATCGTCGACGGTGGTTCATATCCTTTAGCAATGATGATGGACGACTCCACTCTCACGCCCGGCCACCAGAAAAATGTCTAGTCTCTAGGGTTCGTTCTGACATTGTTGGTGCTGTAGCACGTAACCCAACATTGACAGTTTCTGAGATTCACAAAGGGTTGGTGTTGGCTGTATTTTGAACGAAAGGAATTTAGCTGCGGTTAATTTGGACCGCGTCAGAAAGGTTGTTGATGCAGTGCGGAAGGGGCCTGATTCTCTTCCTCGAAACCTTTAACGAGGTTATGCTTAAGGACATACCATTGAATCAAAACGATGACGAACAGATCAACCTCGAGATGCATCAGGCTACGCAAAAGTACCTACTTTTTTTCTCTTTGGATCCAGAGAATTCTCTTTGTCTTTTAATGTTTGACATTCACATCGATGTCCAGGCAAAAGCTGATTTTTTATTCCTGATGTTACCTACCCTAAAACATTCCAACCTTTTCGATATCTGGTGAATGTCGTTGAAAACGACAGCGAAATTTTGCAATACGTAACTGTTGCCCGTGTGCTGATGTCTAATTTGCATAGAGGTGCCTATAAGAGAGCTTTTGGAGCTATCTTTGACGAGGTGAAGAAAAAACATCCAGAATATTGTCCGGTGAACCTGATTGTTATCGCTGATTTCTCGGAGGCACAGAAGCAAGGTCTCAAGTCGGCCGTTGAAGGCCAGTCAACTTTCAATGAAAGTGACGATATACAGCAGAGCTTGATTCGAATACGGAGATGTCGTGTCCACTTTTGGCGATCAGTCAATAAAATATCTCAGAAAATCTGCAGTGCTAAAGACGATGTCTGTGAATTCAAATCTGTTGCTCGGCTACTCGAATCAGGTACTAACAAACAGCAAGCTGATCTGTGTTTTAGTGTTTTGTCTAGCATGCCAGACCAAAAGCATTTGAAGGCCTTTCCTTGTCTCATCTCGGCTGCTGCTCTACGGTACTGTGACGGATGGAGTCAGGCTGTTAGCTGGGTTTCGTTCAAGGGCGAATAACTTGAAGATGATTTGCAAGTCCCTTTCGAATTCACTGATAGAGAGTGGGACGTCTTGCCTGCAACTACCAATGCCGTCGAGTCCCATAACAGGATTTCTAAGCCGAGCTGTAAGACCATCGCTGCAGCTTTTAAATGGTATTATAGGATCACCCGAACATACGTCATAAAATATGTTGCCGCAAGACATGGCGTTGGTATAAAATATCCCAACAAACGCTGTAAGAAACCGGGCAAATCGTCAACTGCATCTGATTGGAGTAAAGAAGTTTCTTACCAAGACGTTAGTTTTGCTGCTAGTGTTGATAGGGATGAAGAGTTCGTGGGAAGATTTATCATGGTGAGCACGGTTGGTGTCAAGGGTAAACACTACGGCAAGCTACTGGCTAAAGTGGTTGAGCGGACGGAAGACGGCTACCGGGCTATGTATCACGACACTCCATCGTATGAAACATGTGTGGATGGTGCCAACGATCCTGATTTTGATTTATTACCTCTGTCGTTTGAGCCTCCTCCTCCAGTGAAACAAAAACGCTAATGAATCGCCTTTTTCTGTTTCAACAGGTTTTCAATAGCTTTTTGAAAACATTTTTTTCTGGTTTTTCGTACGTGGTGACATAATATAAGATATTAATATATGGCGGTATTAATGCTATGTTTTGTTGTTTTTTAACATATTTTTTAAATAGCCTTAAATAAAACTGCCAGTTAGAATTAGTTGACAAGTAGAAATTGTTATTTCACAGAAACTCTAAAGGAGGTTGGGAAAAGTGAATAGAAAAATATTTGCGGACTTTTTTAGCTTTTTCCGTATTTTTGGGCTGAGACCATGGTACATATACTTATTGTGTTTTCTCGAGGATAGGTAACGTTGTCGGTTGTCTGTTCCGCATTTTCTACGTTTGTCTAGTCGAATGCATCTCTTAGAGGGATGGTTCTTTTCAAATGTTGGTGTGTAGCTAAGAGCTCAGCCATGGTCAGCTACAGCTGAAAGTAGATGCTTAGTATTTCTTAAGCTATGTTTTCACATAGTTCAAATTTCGCAACCAAACACGAATTTATCATTCATATCCAAAAAATGGCGTATTCGGTCTGGCAATTTCGCACCGACATTGAGTTGAAATACTTCGACGCAGTCCGGATATTTAGGCACAAAATTGACAGAAAGTTTAATTGTCAAACAGCATTAAGATGCTTGCTATTCACCACAATTCATAGTTTTCCTTCCTACACAACTAAAGTTCTACTGATTACAAGCAGAACTCCTTACACAGAGTTTTCAAGTTTGTCCGCCAATTTACATGCGTATTTCGCATCTGTGGAAACACGGATGCCAAATACACCACACGGGATTCAGTACAAAGTTTTTGTCGGACCCCGTGGAAACAGAGCTTTAAGAAAACAGACCAAATTTGTCAATTGAATCTTTTTTTGTCAAATCTTTATTTTGTTCACTGCTTTTGCGATATCAGAATTTGTTTTGAGTAATTTGTTTTTCCAATTAATTGGAAGACACTTTTTTTTTACAAAGCTTTATTTAGTTCACCGCCATCGCAATATGAGCATTTTTCTATTCCAAATAATCTGATTATTTCTAGCTTGAAGTTTTTATCTTTTTTTCTCTGTCTTTCTACATGGCTAAGGAAGCAAAAACCTTGAAGCAATGGAAACATAAAGACACTTCTGTCATCGTTTTCATCATTTCTTTTTTTTAACATCGATTATTTTCAAAATTATTAAAAATGGTCTGATCCAGCTGTTAAATTGTTTTGTGACTGTTTCGTTTTTAACTTTGATTCTGTGAATCAATAAAAGAGATTAATTTTTACATAGTACTTGAAGGTTTAGTTAGGATTTGAGTTGGGGCTAAGAATTGTAACAAGTTAAGCTAGTTTTCGTTTCGCCGGAAGAAGATAAGAACTGGCTAACTACTGGACAGCCCAGAAGTAGTGTGGGTCTGAAAGTTCAGGATGCAGCCTTAACTTCGCTTAGTATTATCAATTTTGACTAAACTTTCAAGTGTAATTATCGCAGGGGTAGTGACGTCAAAAACCCTAAGAAGAATTCCTCCAAGTCACAGCATTCAAGTGAAGCTTCTCAAAAGAAGCCTAGAAAACGTGGGTGATTCGGTGAGAATCTGTTTTTGATTTGTATTTACGTAAACGAAGCGTTTTTATACCGTGGAAATAAAGTTGCGCAACATTTAGTACACAAATTGAGAAATTTCTGACCAAAAGAACTTCCAATAGAAGTGACTAAGGATAGTCTTCCTTTCAAAACTTTATATTTCCAACTTAAAAGCAGCAAAAAAATTCAAGTATTACCGTCTTCAGCTAGTTAACTAATGAAAATTTTTTGGGGGTAAAGTTACTTGCCAACTAGAGGGTTAATAGGAGTGTTTCTTTGGCAATGTTTGTTTCTAGCTTGTTGGAAAGAAAGTGCTATTGGGGAGAAACTACTTGTCAATTAGTTGGATAAGGAATAGTTTTCTGGGGCAAATTTTCTTAATAATCCCAGAATAACAACAGTTTTTCTTCTACAGGAAAGGTCAATCGTACCAGGTGTTTGACTTGTCTTCAACTGAAAAAACCGCAAAGGCGGATCTTAGCGAAACCTAGTTATCCTAGCGCTACCAAGTGTAACTTACCAACAAAGGAAATAAACTTCGCCAGATAGAAATTTACGAGCTGAAAGTTGTTTTTCTGCAGAAGGGAGTTCCGTTTTAGCACGTGGTGAGTACACATCAACTAAATTGTGAAAAAATTTTTTATTGACTTTACAAAATCATTTGAGATTAAAATTCCTTGGGAATTTTAACTTATTTTCAGAATGACTCGCCCTAAAAGGGCAAAGTCAGTATCAAGATGAAAAATAAAAGTGGTATGGAGGATACCACAAGTGATACAGATGTGATCAGTAAACCTGAAAATAAAAGACCAAGAGAGGATTCAAGCTCTTCAACTGAACATAGACAACAGTGACAATAATCTGAGCAGTAAGATGCAAGTGTTCCCTGTAATTATCAAGATTATACAAAAAGAAGATGGTTCTAAAATTGGTAAAATCCCCCTGTGTATGTGGCTTACCAAAAATTTTACTGTTGAAAATGACATAAAGTTCATGGCTAAAGGATTTATCCTAGCAAAGGTTAAAGGTCAAAATGAATATAAAAAAATACTCAAATTGAGCTCTAGAGGGATATCAAGTTAAAGTAACTGTGCCCAAGAGTATTAGTGAAAGGAAAGGTGTAATCCGTATATCAGATTGCCTGGAGTACGAAGATTTAAAGGAAATGGAGCTATACTTAAAACAAAAATATAACGTCATCAAGATTAATCGATTGTCAAGGTTAGATGGACAAAAAATGGTCCCAACCAGTTCACTAATAGTGTATTTTAATGGAAATATGCCAGATAAAAATTTTTATGGGCCATTAAGTTTCAGAGTTCGACAGTGGATTCCCAAATCAAGAAAATGTCTTAAATGTCACTTGTATGGGCACACAATTGAATTCTGCAGAAGTGCTGATATAATCTGTGGCAAATGCACATCAAAAGGTCATGATTCTATGAATTGACAAAAAGATGAAACTAAATGTAGAACTGTTTCAGCAATTTACATATTAGTGGAGACAAAAAACTTTCAAAATTCCAGCAAATCTTTCAAATCAACAAAATTAGTTTGGAAAAAAAGAGTTCCTTGGAAAGTTGCAAAAGAAAGCTATTTGGAAACAGCCAAGAAAGGTCTTCAAAACACTCTAATTTTTGAAAATAAAACGCGACAACCGGAAACGAACAGAATTGTACCAAAGACAGAAACCCTGTCACCTGATAAATTGCTCAATCTAATTGTAAATGTTCATAAATTAGCCTCGGAAAATACAAAAACACAAGAAGAGAAAATTAAAGTAATTAAATGTCTGATTGACGACACTTACTTTTAAAAAAAAATGTCAGTACAATAAAAGAGATTAAATACGAACCTGAAAGTATTGTAGTAGATCTATTTGATGATGCAAATGAATAATGACAATATAGATGATGATAATAACAGTACAAACACAATTAAAATAATAAAACTTTGGCAACTTAACTGTAATTGCCTGAATCAAACAAAACTGGTCGAATTCAAGCAATGTATCTTGAATGAAAAACCTAGCTTAATGTGTATTCAATAAACATGGTGGTCTTCAAATACTAAAGTTAAAATACCAGGTTATGACATTATTAGAATAGACAGAACATCAAAAGGTGGTGGTGTTGCAATTTTTGTTAATCTGGATATATTTCAAGTTATTGAGACAATAGACATCAGTGATTCGCTTCGAAATGTTGAAGCTTTGATTGTAAAGTCCCTTAGAAAAGACGGAAAATATTATTCTTTTGCCAACATTTACAATAATAAAGGAAGTAATGCTATTTAATACTATAGTACTGAACTAACTCTTGTCGAGGCAAGACATCTCTTTTACTTCGTGATATTTCTCTTAACTGTGGCCTGTTTTACATCAATTACTGCAATGTTAATTCCGGGGCCCCTCATATTTGGATTTATGAAGAAAGGGGCCCATGCCTGTAAGTTTCTTTGATATGTCAGTTTGATGAGTTGAGGAAAGAAGCGAGCGTACTGTAGATTTAGCAATATATTAATTACCGATATAATATAATTATCGATGTCTGTCTCGAAAAAATATTTCGATGAGCGTATTGACGACTTGAAGCAATTGATTGAAATTATTCGTAGGGAGAATGCAGCGTTAAAAAAAAACACTGACTTGAAATCTGCACTTGTTGTAGTTAAAGACCAGTGTTTAAGAACCGAATTGTACACTAAGCGCAAGAATCTTCTTATCCATGGGATATCCAACAAGGAAAATGAAAACATTGAAGAAACTGTTAATGATTTTTTATCAGAAATGTCGATACGGAACTACAGGGATATTAAGTTTACGGCCATCTATAGACTTAGAAGTAAGGCTAAACGTCCCATCAGACAAAACTCGCGCCCGGCATCGGACCCTATTCTTGTATCTGTTTTAAATCTTGGACATAAGGATAATATTATGGCTAGTGTTAGTAATCTAAGAAATACGGGAAAAAGCGTCAGTATTGACCTTCCATTCGAATTGGCTAAACGCCGGAAAGAGCTTCTGAGTACGGCTTATAATTTAAAAAATTATAAAGTTCCCTCCGATAAAGTGTTTCACACCAAGGTGGTTCAAAAAGGGACTAGATTATGGCTAGAATCCAAAAAGACTCCTAGTTCCAACTGGATCAAGGTTGATGACGCATGCTACGACCCGTTTACCCTAGTTTCCCCCTCGGCCAATACTGATTTTGATTCTGACGCATGATCATTAGCGAGTACTCGCTTCCACTCTATATATTATATATAAAAAAAATGTGCTCTTCTTTATTGTTGTTTGTCTTATTGTATTTTTCCCTTTTATTTTTCATTCTTTTCCCTCAGTGTTTACACCTTCCTGTGCTATTTTACTTGTCATTTTTTTTTGTTAAAGATCAAAATAATCAAGTTCGTGTCTTAGCCTTTTTACTTGGGAATGTTAAGCAGTTGACGTCACTGGTGTTCACGCGACTACAGCAGGACTCTCGATCACCTGTATCAGTAAGTAATTATGGTTAATTTTGATTCTCCGTTGGGGAGTAACGCCAACATAACATTAGAGAGATTAAATGATAATGAAATTAAGAGAGTTAATTTTAATGAAATTATAAATAATCCGGTTGGTAAAGCCCCCAATACGAGTTTTGATGAAAATTTTGTGAATATTATTGATAGCGTGTTTGTGGAGGAGCTGAGATTTTGGGGCTCCGGAGCTCGGTGGGGCGATGTTTTTCCGGTTGTGCATCTTAACATTCAGGGCCTAAATTCTTCATTCGACTATATTCAATTATTATGTAGGGATTCGTGCCCAGCAATTATCGGTCTCTGTGAAACATTTTTGAATGAGAATAATCAGGTACTTTTGGATATCCCTGGTTATATGTCGATTTTTCTTAACCTTAAGGTGGGCAAAAAAGGTGGACTCGGATTTTACATCAAAAATAATTTTCAAGCTGGATTTTCAGGATTTTACATCCCAATTAACGCTAAGAAAAAGGTAATAATTGGCGAAGTATATCGTTCTCCAAGCGGATCTGTGATTAAATTTCTTGAAACATTAGATGACGTTCTTAGGAAAGTTCTAGCTGAAAAATATGAAGTTATATTGATGGGTGACTTTATCCTTGACCTTACGAAATAGTCGTCTAGGCAGGCTTCTAATCTCTTGTCTTTACTAATTTCGTACGGATTGGCTCCTTGTATAAACATACCGACAAGGATTTCAAACCAGTCAGCAACATTAATTGATAATATTTTTCATCGCTACACTCCATTAGGAATGAAGTACTGCTTTCTGACATTTCCGACCATTTGCCAGTTTCAGCCCTGTTTCAAGTCCTCCAAAATTCACAAGGATTAGTCCCCCAGGATAAACCGAATTTTGCTGCTCACCAGTGGAGCTGGATAGACTGAAAGAAGATCTTGGTACATATAAATGGGACTTTTCTCTACCAGAAAATATTAGTTTAGGCAATTACAATGACACATTTGGCCGGTTTTATGACACTGTTAAGGAAAAATTTACGTCTTATTGTCTAAAAGCTCCTTTAAAAAATCCTCGATCAAAAAGATCAACACCTCTAGGTCCATGGTTAACATCTGGAGTCCTAAAATCAATAAAAAGGAAGCAGAACCTTTGGAAGGAGTACAAAAAAAGACCAAATAAGGCCAAGTTAGAAGCATTTAAGTTGTACCGTAATTTTCTGAAATCAATTATTCGCAGAGCTAAAACAGTATATTTTACAAAAAGATTTGTTGATTGCGGTAAAAATATAAAAAAGACGTGGGACGTGATTAAGGAAGTTAGTCGGCCGTCCATGAAACCAGAAGGTCTCCCTAAGTCTCTCATTGTAGACGATCAACTTGCAACAGAAAAATGCCAAATTCGACATCATATGAATAAATTCTTTGCGGAGATAGGAAAAAAAACTGCTTATAGCGTTTCTTATTCCTCTGTGTCACAGTCTTCGAAGCAGTTCTTAGGTCCCTCATGCTTGAAATCAATGGTTCTTGGAGAGGTTACGGTGCAGGAAATTAGAAATATTGTTCTGTCTTTAAAGAATTCTTCAGCAGGTTTCGACCAAATTTCTGCTAAAGTAATTAAGCATATTCTTCCATCGACTATCATCCCAATTTACCACTTGATTAATAGGTCATTTGAACTAGGAGTATTTCCCGAACGTCCTAAATTTGCTCGTGTTATAGCTCTCTTTAAAGGAGGTGACAGAAAGGATCCTGGGAACTACGGACCGATCTCTCTTCTGCCAGTGTTCTCTAAGATATTTGAAAGAGCAATGCTCAAACGTCTGGTGAGATTTCTTGAAGCTAAATTTTTTTTCCATCAGCATCAGTTTGGGTTTCGCGCAAAGTATTCTACAGAACATGCTTGTAATAAACTTCTTCAGTTTATACGACGATCTTTAGATTCTAATCTTATTCCTGCAGCCATTCTTCTTGATGTAAAGAAAGCTTTTGACAGCCTTACACATAAGATTCTCATTGGTAAACTTTGTCAATTTGGTGTCCGTGGGGAAGCATTGTCTTGGTTCTCATCATACCTAACTGACAGATCTATCGCCACAGAAGTTACAGACGAAATAGTTCCAATTGAATACGGAGTACCCCAAGGTTCTATTCTTGGGCCAACCCTCTTCCTCATATATGTGAACGATCTCTACCGACTTTTTAACACCCCAATTAACAATGTTTGCTGTGGATTGTGTCACAAATCTTACTCTCAAAGTACGTTGGTGTTCACACCTAATAGTCAAGAAGAATAATAGCATTTGCAGATGACACTACTTTAGGTGCTGAAGCTCCGGATGAATCATCCCTTATTCTAAAGCTTCAAGCAATGACTGAGAAAATACTCTTTTGGTTTGACATAAATCAACTAACTTTAAATGTAAAAAAGTCCTACCTTCTTATCTTTTCTCGTAAAGGTGTGAGCTGCCCCACAATTACTGAGCTTCATACACCAAGAGGCTCCATAAGTCGTCCCCCGGATCGATATGTGCGATTCCTGGGAGTTCTTTTGGATGATAATTTATCATTTAAGTGGCATGTTCAAATAATAAGAGTGAAAATTTCCCGTGGACTTGGGATCATCCGAAAATTAAAGCGTTTATTCCCTTTCCCTATCCTCCGTCTTTTATACTTTTTTCTTATTTACCCTTATATATGTTACTGTTCGTCTGTGTGGATGTCCACATTTCCCTCGGTACTTGCTTCTATTCACAATCTTTATGAGAAATCGGCAAGAATTCTCCAGTCGGCTGCACACACTCCTCTTGACCTCCTCAAAATTAAAGATATCTATGTTTTATCTCTATCTTCGTTGGCATATCAATATTTCCAGGGAGATCTCCCAAGTTGTTTTTCGGGACTGCTTAAACTAGTAGGGGAGGTAAATTTATATATCGTTCGTAACCGGGAGGATGTGATGATTTCAGCTAGTCCCTCGGTTCGTGCAGACTTCGGCCTGGCTGTGACTGTGGGACGTGCTTGGAACTTGGTTCCCGCTGAGATCCGGCAGTCATGAACACTTGGCTCCTTTAAGAGACAGATGAAAAGTTTCTTATTAAAGGCTTCTTATTAAATGTTTCTTATGGTTTATTTATTATTATTTTTTCCTTTTTTTGGGTTGTTGTTTTGTTGGTGTTGTATCCTCGATGACGCGAGAATTTTAATTTGTATTTTATTATCGGATGATGTGAAGGTCGCTGTTTCGTGGGGACTGCCGGTGAGTTGGTTTCTTTTCCTTACATATTTATATCTAGATGTTGTTTAGTATGCTTATGACAAGTTTGTATGATTCTTTAGTTATTGTATGCCGTTTCCCAAATTTCCAGTCAGATCGAGAATTGAATATTCTTTCCCAGTCTTAATGGGAATTTCAGCAAAGAACTTTAAAAAACTTGAAGTTGTGCAAAATCAAGCCTTGAGAATAATGACTGAAACCATGAAATCCTCCCTATTCCCGCATTAAGAATGGAGACTAGAATCATGTCAATCAAGTCTAGACTACTCCATTTAGCTCTTAACTACATAGTAAAGGTGATGGAAATTCCTAATCATCCAAATCAACAACTAATAGAGATAAAAAAAGCTAATGTAGATACAACAAGTAATTGGGAAAACAAACCTCCTCTGATACCGAAACTGGTAAATATGATTGAGGGGTATGGACTGAATTTTACCTTCCTGGAAGCAAAAAGGGCAACCTCAAATCAGAAAGTTAAAAATTTAAGAATTGAATTCAAAACAGAACCAAAATGCTCCAGATCAGATTTAGCTCCCCTTAAAAAAATGTGTTTATTACAAACTCTGGATTCCCGTTATAGTAATCATTTCCGTTATTATACTGATGGCTCAAAAATAGGAACAAAAGTTGGTTTTGCTGTCTAGTCAGAGAAAACAAATGAAATATTACAAGGGCGTCTTGATGAATAGGCATCTGTTTTTGCAACTGAAACACTAGCCATCAAAAAGGCTGTGATGGAAATTGATCTAGAATGTACCAATGGAAAATATGCAGTGTTTCTTCCAGACAGTAAATCAGCAATATTTTCATTTAGTAATTGATCATTTTTCTGGTTTCACGTTTGCTAAGCCATTGAAAAACCAGGGCGCTTACGTCACAAGCAAAGCCCTTGCTAAAATATTTCTTAATTTTGTATTCCTAATACAGTATTAAGCGACAATGGTCCTAATTTTGTATCAAAAGTAACCAGGGGTGTAATGTCTTCTTCAAATAAATAAATTGGTAACCACCCCATATCATCCCAAAGCAAATGATAAAATTGAAAACAGAAATAAACTATTCTCTAATATTTTGAGTATTTACACAAAACATAATCAGAGATTGGCACGAAACCTTACCCTATTTAACAAATGTGATTAATACAGCTTACTCGCAATTTATACATGATAACCCATTTTATATATTATTCGGACGAGATTTTCGAATCCCGTATAATGAAATTATAGTCAAGACAATACTATAATGATTCCAAAGATTAAAAACAAGAATTTATTAACAGAATGAGAAAAACTTATAAACTTGTGAAACAGGAAATCGAAAAACCAAAAACAAAACAAGAAATCAAAAATATTCAAAATGTTAAGGGTGACCTCACATTTCAAATAGGAGATTGCGTTTACTTAAAAAATGAAAACAAAGCGGACGGAAAAAAATCTCTGATAGATATTCAGGACCTTATTGAATAGTAAAACAGTATGGCAACAATGTTACATTTACTCTTAAAACCAAAAACGGGAAAAGTCTATAAGACGCATATTAGTCGTATGAAAAGGGCAAAATTCACAAAAACATGGACCCCGCAACCGTCAACATCGAATACCTCGGAAGAAGTAAATGAACCACCTCAATCTAGACTAAGTGAGCTTAAACCTTTCAATTTTAAACAAGGATAATTCGAAAATAGTACTGATGAGGAAAAATTTCACGAATTTCTAACAATGACAAATATGGTTACCCCCCCCCCCCCAAAAAAAGTACCCCTATCACACGGAGACGCAAGAAAACCGACTCATCTTCAAGTGAAGAATCAGAAGAATTGGAGTATCCAATTTCACCAAAAACACAATTTTTCCCAGATAGAATCTCAACTCCTTACCCCCCCCCCAAAAAAAAACGCTTCGCCGAATAATATGGTAAACCCTGTCACAGCAATAGGCGGATCTCTTACGTTATACGATGAATTAAATAAGGTTATACAGACTCCTGGGGAAAAAGAGCCAGAACAGGTCAACCAGCTCCAAAGACGAACATTACGAGAAGCCATGGATCTTATTAATTATCCGATTAAGACTAGAAACAGTACATTTAATGCTAGTCCAGCCACTGGTGAACCCCAGTATCATGATATAGCCGTTTCAAAAGCAAAACCAAAAGACTGGCTATCTTGGTAGGAAACCATGATGCAATCAATTCCCCATCCTCCTGAGGACATGGCTTTTAAACAATGAATGACATCCTAAGAAAACCTAAGACTCCTCAATTAGTTCCCAAGAATCATTCAACTCCCCCGAGCAAAGAATTCAACAAGAAGAACCAAGTAGTAAACCCTGTACATCACGAGGAGAAGAAATTTTTGAAGGTCGAGCAGGATCAACTCCAAAATCTCAAACATCTTCCAAAGATATAAGTACTAGATCTACGAGTACCAGTTCCTCAGAAACAGAAAGTGAATCAGACGCAGATAAGCTCTTTCAAAGACTAAGAAAAAGCCAGGTCACATAGTGCTATTGCTCAAGCCAAAAAGACACAACTGAAAGGTCAAAAGTTCCTAAAGAAACAATATAAAAATTTCTATTTGATATCGTTAGCAAAACCAAAGAAAAAGGATGCCGAACCTAAAGACGAAAAGATAACAACCAAGTCAGCCAGAATAGTCAAAATACCAGACAAATTAGAATATTAATAACTATCAGATAGGGGTAAAATAAACAAATCATTTGCCATAAAATCAAGAATAACTAAAAAAAAAATTTTAAAGGAACCATTTCGTAATATAGGATCCCTTAAAAAATGTATGTTTCAGGAAGTTTGCTAAGACTCAGATTAAAAATTTCTGAAAAAAGATTGGGAAAATGATTTTTTTTAATAAAAAAAGCCTTTTTTTTAGGTTAGATTGATAGTCCTTATATGTGTAGTTGATTGAAAAGAACAACAATACAATATCAATTGTCTTATGAATGGTACAGTACTCCTACAGGTAGATGAACAAGTGGTAGATGATCAATTTTTGCATAATTCCTAATTTCAGACCACGTTGGTATCGACCCCGGATTTTGATCTGCAAAGAAAACATCTCGGTCATACAATTTACAAGGTATTTTCAAGTTTATTTTTTCAGTCACGGTTCTCATGGGAGTGAAGTCCATAGAGCCATTCACTTATGCACAAAGTTTCAGAGATACTGATGGATACTATACTCCTTTTATTTGTGGGATTAAATAAAAAAAAACAAGTTTTTTTAACTGAAAGTAAGGAGCGACATTAAAACTTAAAACGCACAGAAATTACTTCGTATATGAAAGAGGCTGCTTCCTCATCAACGCCCTGCTCTTTACGCTAAAGTTTGACTCTTTCTCTCAATTCTTCTTTTTAAAACAGTAAAAAACTTTAGCGTAAAGAGCGGGGCGTTGATGAGGAAGCAGCCTCTTTCATATACGAAGTAATTTCTGTGCGTTTTAAGTTTTAATGTCACTCCTTACTTTCAGTTAAAAAAACTTCTTTTTTTAAATTTAATTTCTGAACGTTTTTGAATCAATGCATGTTTTGATTTTGGCTCTCCGCAGAGGAATAATCAAAACGAAATTTGCATATATTTTTTTTTGGCTCAATGGCTTTCTCATAATTTTGATCGAATGATTTTGAGAAAAAAAGAGCGGAGAACGAAGCCTAGTTGCCCCCCGATTTTTTTGTTAATTAAAAAGGCAACTAGAACTTTTAATTTTTTACGAATCTTTTTATTGGTAAAAGATTTACGTAACTTATAAATTAGCTTACGTAAAGAACTTTTGTATTCTCATTTTTTTATTACATATATGAGGGGATTCGCCCCATCGTCAGTACCTCGCTCTTTACACTAAAGCTTAAATTTTATCCTAATTCATTAAGAATGACCCCCTGAATCACAAAAGCCGTAGAATAAGTAGTTGAAATTACTGAAAATACTTTAGCGTAAAGAGTGAGGTATTAGAAGGAGGTGAGCCCCTCATATGGGTAATAATTTCTGTTTGTTTTAAGTTTTATTGCTGTTCCTTACTTCCAGCTGAACAAGCTTTTTCACTTTTAGTTTTTAATTGTTTTTTTTTTTAAATAATGCCAGTAAATTCTGCTCTCCCTTCATGGAAATTTTTTTCTCCCATTACAAATTCTCGAAGGAAAGTTCCCCCAGCATATCCCCCTCTTCTCAACCCCTCCACCAACCCAAAAAAATCCCCCTGAAAACGCCTGTATACTTCCCAATAACCATTACTATATGTAAGCACAGGTCAAAGTTTGTAACTTGTTGCCCCTCCCATGGGGACTGTGGGGGAGTAAGTCGTCCCCAAAGACATAGTTATAAGGTTTTTCGACTACGTTGAATAAAATGGCTATCTCAGAATTTTGATCCGTTGACTTTGGGAAAATAATTAGCGTGGGAGGGGGCCTAGGTGCCCTCCAATTTTTTTGGTCACTTAAAAAGGGCACTAGAACTTTTCATTTTCATTAGAATGAGCCCTCTTGCAACATTCTAGGACAACTGGGTCGATACGATCACCCCTGGGAAAAAGAAAAAAAAAAACAAAAAAACAAATAAACACGCATCCGTGATCTGCCTTCTGGCAAAAAATGCAAAATTCCACATTTTTGTAGATAGGAGCTCGAAGCTTCTACAGTAGGGTTCTCTGATACGCTAAATCTAATGGTGTGATTTTCGTTAAGATTCTATGACTTTTAGGGGGCGTTTTCCCCTATTTTCTAAAATAACGCAAATTTTCTCAGGCTCGTAACTTTTGATGGGTAAGACTAAACTTGATGAAACTTATATATTTAAAACCAGCATTAAAATGTGATTCTTTTGATGTAGCTATTGGTATCAAAATTCCATTTTTTAGAGTTTTGGTTACTATTGAGCCGTGAGCCGGGTCGCTCCTTACTACAGTTCGTTACCACGAACTGTTTGATTCAGAATGTTCCCATCAAGAAAAAAGGTTCTGTAAAAAACAGAAGTTAACGTAGGATAAACCAGATTTTGACTCTGTGAAACTTATATGTCGAACAGACTTTAACTCTCTTCGGTCTTCAAACACTACCAACGAATCGTTCCTGGCCTCCAGCATCACCTATTTCTCCCCTTCCTCTAAGCGCCCCTGACCTTCAAGAACATATGGGGTAATGAATGTGAATCACATGACTCGTAAAGAGTAGCAAATTACCTAGCAAAGATTCAGTACTACCTGAAGAGTTGCCTATGCCTTTTGAATTTGATCTTAAAATTTGATAAAACAGTGAACGAGATCCACTTTTTAATACAGTGCTATTTTTTCAATTTTGAAACAATTTGGAGGCTGGAGGGGGGAGGTAAATTTTAAAACTCGTCTCCATTTCTTTTCAAAACTGAGCTGTTTTTTACTTTCATTTGACGCGTTTTCTCTATAGGCTCAGTGTATACTTTCCCAACATATTCAAAAGGCGAGGCTGCTATAAAGATACTGTAATAAAAATTTATCGGTGTTTTTTTTTTTTTTGTCTTCTCAGGATAGTTTGATTTTTTCTTTAGTTGTTTTTAAAGCGTCTTTATATACTCTGTATGTCTGAGTATATTCTGATATAATTTTGAGTAGGGGCTACGGGCTTAGACTGTCCTTCAATAACCTTGAACGCAATGTCGCGCAGTTGTTCAAGACAAGAGTTCACCTTGGCACTGAGGGTACTGAAGGTATCAACAGGGATAATTGGCACTTCGCTGGGACATTTGATAACAAAGTCCAGAAGCTTCATGTTCTGGGAATCGCACCTTACAAGTGAAGAAATAATATCCGAAGCACAGTTCAATGTAGCATTGGCGCCTATGTGCTTCGATGGGACTTCATTTGGAAAAACCTTTAAAAAATCAATTTACGGGTCTCACAAAGAGAAGAAGCCTCGAAGAAATCGGTCATGTACTCTTTTAAGTACCATTAGCCGTTCTTCAGATATTTCTGTTGTCATTTTGCAAACCATCGTGGATAGAGTGTATTTTCTTTATGTTTTCGATCCCCCTCAAAAGTTTTACTTTAATAACCTTAGCTTTTTTTTAGACCTGTTTATAGGAACTGTGAGGGGTCATGTCATTACCAGTTTCAGAGTTATTGGACTTTTTTACTATTTTGAACAATATGATTGGTTCAAATGTAAATCAGAAGTTTTGGAGGAGTGCTGGCAAAAAGGGAAATTGGAAAGGGCCTTATTGTCCTCTGACCAACTTATTGACATTCCCCTCAACATTACATGAGGGGTTAAACTGTATATTGTCACTTGTTATCTACATATAACATATGACAGTATTGATTCAGGGTTCAAGGTGTGAGGACCTCTTTTGGATTGAACAAATCCCTAATATTTGGTAAAGGATTATCGTCAATACCTGACCCATAGCCAAATATTTTCATAATAATTAATTCAGTGACCAAAGAATTATGTATATGCGGATTATTTTCAAATTATTTATGTGCGGAGAGCCAAGATCAATACATGCAGTAATTAAAAAATGTCCAGAAACTAAATAAAAAAACAAGCTTTTTTAAATGAAAGTAAGGAGCAACATTAAAAAAAAACGAACAGAAATTACTCCGTATATAAAAGGGGCTTTTCCTTCTCAACGCCCCGCTCTTTACGCTAACGTTTCTTATTGTTTTAAAAATAGAGCTAAGAGAAAGAGTCAAACTTTAGCGTAAAGAGTGGGGCGTTGAGGAGGAAAACCCCTTTCATATACAGAGTAATTTTTGTTCGTTTCCAGTTTTAATGTTGCTCCTTACTTTCATTTAAAAAAACTTTTTTTTTATTTTATTATGAAAAGAAAGCAACTTACGGCTTATAAAATTTGATTTATTAATAAGCTGTGACTGGGACGATAATTTTCTGCTCATATAGCTTTCAGGTATCTTCCTTGCTTCCAAGTTTGGAGTTGTGCTAGGGCTATAGTAGCTATTTGGCGGAGATGAAGATGATCTAGGTCGCTGATCTAGCATTTGATGCGCTGACACACGGCGAACACGATCCGTCTCATCCTCCTATAACAATCAAAAATAGATCACAATTGAAACTTTAAAGGTATTTTGAGAAATGTGTTCTCAAAGAAGCACTTCTGCAATATGTAATTTAGAAATTAAAATAAAAATTCATGTCGAACTTGAACGAGCAAAAATGACTACAAAAACAAGTTTGGGTTTTGCGTTGGGTAGAGGATGATTCGATCACATTCTTACTCTTTGATAAATAAAAAAGTAGCACCTAATTCAGATGGCTCCTTATCTTTTAGTTTTGTAAATTATGAGTAAGTGTTTGATTCAGCCAATAGAAGATCTTTAGCAAAGGTCATATCCTTGTATTAATCAAATTAATTAATCGATTTACTGATCGATTAATCAAAAGAACTAGGCTCTTTACGAAAAACAAATTTGCTTTTGCTCAGGTGGGATTTGTGGCTAGTTGCTGATTTTGTATCAAATCATGAGTTATACACGATTGTGTTCTATCGGTAATTTTGACGGGCTAGGTCCTAAGAAACGCGACAAAGGCTATATGAGTGTACTTAATGAAAATTTTATTTAAATCACTGATTTTTTAAAGATTTCAGAGTTGCAAAATTAGGCTTGAAATTTAATGTCAAGAAGACGAAGTTGCCTCGATTGAGAAAAGGTGAAATCAAAGAGGTGATGTTGGGTAACAAAAAGATTGATTAAGTTGATTTTTTACACCTGCTGTCCTTTTTGGCATTTTTTCAGGTAAACTTGCTTTTTTATGTTTCTTCCTCAATTAGAGTTGGCAGGATGCCAGGGGTGATGGTGGTGGTCAGGTGACACGATGATACCAGGGCAAGCTGCCATTTTTTATGCCACTTGGTATTAACCAAGTGACATATAGCAATCACAAATTCTGTCGGTCGGTCCCGGTTTTGCTGGGAGGGGGAAACCTAAAATATTGGAAAATACTTAGAGTGGAGGGATCGGGATGAAACTTGGTGGGAAATATAAGCACTAGTCATAGATACATGATTGATGTAACCGGAATGGATCCGCTCTCTTTGGGGTAGTTCGGGGAGGGGGTTAATTTTGAAAAATTAGAAAAAAATGAGGTATATCTAACTTACGAATGAGTGATCGCATCTCATTGAAATTTGATTTTTAGAAGGATAGCGTGTCTCAAAGCTCTTATTTTAAATCCCGACCGGATCTGGTGACATTGGGTGGCGTTTGGGGTGGGGGAACCTAAAATCATGAAAAACGTTTTGATTTGAGGGATCGGGATGAAACTTGGTGGGAAAAATAAACAGAAGTCTTAGATACGTGATTTACATAATTGGAACGGATCTGCTCTATGGGGGGGGGGGATAATTATGAAAATTAGAAAAAATGACGTATTT
>NW_027064890.1:0-24085 GCF_032884065.1 Artemia franciscana
AATCACATTCTTTACCATGCAATCATAAAATAGTCTAATATCTTCATTTTTTCCACAGACGTAGCTATTACCCTCGAAAACTAAAACTTTTGAAATAGGAAAAGAGCCTTTAATCACATTCTTTACCATGTGCAATCATAAAATAGTCTAATATCTTCATTTTTTCCACAGACATAGCTATTACCCTCGAAAACTAAAACTTTTGAAATAGGAAAAGAGCCTTTAATCACATTCTTTACCATGTGCAATCATAAAATAGTCTAATATCTTCATTTTTTCCACAGACGTAGCTATTACCCTCGAAAACTAAAACTTTTGAAATAGGAAAAGAGCCTTTAATCACATTCTTTACCATGTGCAATCATAAAATAGTCTAATATCTTCATTTTTTCCACACATAGCTATTACCCTCGAAAACTAAAACTTTTGAAATAGGAAAAGAGCCTTTAATCACATTCTTTACCATGTGCAATCATAAAATAGTCTAATATCTTCATTTTTTCCACAGACGTAGCTATTACCCTCGAAAACTAAAACTTTTGAAATAGGAAAAGAGCCTTTAATCACATTCTTTACCATGTGCAATCATAAAATAGTCTAATATCTTCATTTTTTCCACACGTAGCTATTACCCTCGAAAACTAAAACTTTTGAAATAGGAAAAGAGCCTTTAATCACATTCTTTACCATGTGCAATCATAAAATAGTCTAATATCTTCATTTTTTCCACAGACATAGCTATTACCCTCGAAAACTAAAACTTTTGAAATAGGAAAAGAGCCTTTAATCACATTCTTTACCATGTGCAATCATAAAATAGTCTAATATCTTCATTTTTTCCACAGACATAGCTATTACCCTCGAAAACTAAAACTTTTGAAATAGGAAAAGAGCCTTTAATCACATTCTTTACCATGTGCAATCATAAAATAGTCTAATATCTTCATTTTTTCCACAGACATAGCTATTACCCTCGAAAACTAAAACTTTTGAAATAGGAAAAGAGCCTTTAATCACATTCTTTACCATGTGCAATCATAAAATAGTCTAATATCTTCATTTTTTCCACAGACATAGCTATTACCCTCGAAAACTAAAACTTTTGAAATAGGAAAAGAGCCTTTAATCACATTCTTTACCATGTGCAATCATAAAATAGTCTAATATCTTCATTTTTTCCACAGACATAGCTATTACCCTCGAAAACTAAAACTTTTGAAATAGGAAAAGAGCCTTTAATCACATTCTTTACCATGCAATCATAAAATAGTCTAATATCTTCATTTTTTCCACAGACGTAGCTATTACCCTCGAAAACTAAAACTTTTGAAATAGGAAAAGAGCCTTTAATCACATTCTTTACCATGTGCAATCATAAAATAGTCTAATATCTTCATTTTTTCCACAGACATAGCTATTACCCTCGAAAACTAAAACTTTTGAAATAGGAAAAGAGCCTTTAATCACATTCTTTACCATGTGCAATCATAAAATAGTCTAATATCTTCATTTTTTCCACAGACATAGCTATTACCCTCGAAAACTAAAACTTTTGAAATAGGAAAAGAGCCTTTAATCACATTCTTTACCATGTGCAATCATAAAATAGTCTAATATCTTCATTTTTTCCACAGACATAGCTATTACCCTCGAAAACTAAAACTTTTGAAATAGGAAAAGAGCCTTTAATCACATTCTTTACCATGTGCAATCATAAAATAGTCTAATATCTTCATTTTTTCCACATAGTAGCTATTACCCTCGAAAACTAAAACTTTTGAAATAGGAAAAGAGCCTTTAATCACATTCTTTACCATGTGCAATCATAAAATAGTCTAATATCTTCATTTTTTCCACAGACATAGCTATTACCCTCGAAAACTAAAACTTTTGAAATAGGAAAAGAGCCTTTAATCACATTCTTTACCATGTGCAATCATAAAATAGTCTAATATCTTCATTTTTTCCACAGACATAGCTATTACCCTCGAAAACTAAAACTTTTGAAATAGGAAAAGAGCCTTTAATCACATTCTTTACCATGTGCAATCATAAAATAGTCTAATATCTTCATTTTTTCCACAGACGTAGCTATTACCCTCGAAAACTAAAACTTTTGAAATAGGAAAAGAGCCTTTAATCACATTCTTTACCATGTGCAATCATAAAATAGTCTAATATCTTCATTTTTTCCACAGACGTAGCTATTACCCTCGAAAACTAAAACTTTTGAAATAGGAAAAGAGCCTTTAATCACATTCTTTACCATGTGCAATCATAAAATAGTCTAATATCTTCATTTTTTCCACAGACATAGCTATTACCCTCGAAAACTAAAACTTTTGAAATAGGAAAAGAGCCTTTAATCACATTCTTTACCATGTGCAATCATAAAATAGTCTAATATCTTCATTTTTTCCACAGACATAGCTATTACCCTCGAAAACTAAAACTTTTGAAATAGGAAAAGAGCCTTTAATCACATTCTTTACCATGTGCAATCATAAAATAGTCTAATATCTTCATTTTTTCCACAGACATAGCTATTACCCTCGAAAACTAAAACTTTTGAAATAGGAAAAGAGCCTTTAATCACATTCTTTACCATGTGCAATCATAAAATAGTCTAATATCTTCATTTTTTCCACAGACATAGCTATTACCCTCGAAAACTAAAACTTTTGAAATAGGAAAAGAGCCTTTAATCACATTCTTTACCATGTGCAATCATAAAATAGTCTAATATCTTCATTTTTTCCACAGACATAGCTATTACCCTCGAAAACTAAAACTTTTGAAATAGGAAAAGAGCCTTTAATCACATTCTTTACCATGTGCAATCATAAAATAGTCTAATATCTTCATTTTTTCCACAGACGTAGCTATTACCCTCGAAAACTAAAACTTTTGAAATAGGAAAAGAGCCTTTAATCACATTCTTTACCATGTGCAATCATAAAATAGTCTAATATCTTCATTTTTTCCACAGACATAGCTATTACCCTCGAAAACTAAAACTTTTGAAATAGGAAAAGAGCCTTTAATCACATTCTTTACCATGTGCAATCATAAAATAGTCTAATATCTTCATTTTTTCCACAGACATAGCTATTACCCTCGAAAACTAAAACTTTTGAAATAGGAAAAGAGCCTTTAATCACATTCTTTACCATGTGCAATCATAAAATAGTCTAATATCTTCATTTTTTCCACACATAGCTATTACCCTCGAAAACTAAAACTTTTGAAATAGGAAAAGAGCCTTTAATCACATTCTTTACCATGTGCAATCATAAAATAGTCTAATATCTTCATTTTTTCCACACAGTAGCTATTACCCTCGAAAACTAAAACTTTTGAAATAGGAAAAGAGCCTTTAATCACATTCTTTACCATGTGCAATCATAAAATAGTCTAATATCTTCATTTTTTCCACAGACATAGCTATTACCCTCGAAAACTAAAACTTTTGAAATAGGAAAAGAGCCTTTAATCACATTCTTTACCATGTGCAATCATAAAATAGTCTAATATCTTCATTTTTTCCACAGACGTAGCTATTACCCTCGAAAACTAAAACTTTTGAAATAGGAAAAGAGCCTTTAATCACATTCTTTACCATGTGCAATCATAAAATAGTCTAATATCTTCATTTTTTCCACAGACATAGCTATTACCCTCGAAAACTAAAACTTTTGAAATAGGAAAAGAGCCTTTAATCACATTCTTTACCATGTGCAATCATAAAATAGTCTAATATCTTCATTTTTTCCACAGACATAGCTATTACCCTCGAAAACTAAAACTTTTGAAATAGGAAAAGAGCCTTTAATCACATTCTTTACCATGTGCAATCATAAAATAGTCTAATATCTTCATTTTTTCCACAGACGTAGCTATTACCCTCGAAAACTAAAACTTTTGAAATAGGAAAAGAGCCTTTAATCACATTCTTTACCATGTGCAATCATAAAATAGTCTAATATCTTCATTTTTTCCACAGACATAGCTATTACCCTCGAAAACTAAAACTTTTGAAATAGGAAAAGAGCCTTTAATCACATTCTTTACCATGTGCAATCATAAAATAGTCTAATATCTTCATTTTTTCCACAGACATAGCTATTACCCTCGAAAACTAAAACTTTTGAAATAGGAAAAGAGCCTTTAATCACATTCTTTACCATGTGCAATCATAAAATAGTCTAATATCTTCATTTTTTCCACAGACATAGCTATTACCCTCGAAAACTAAAACTTTTGAAATAGGAAAAGAGCCTTTAATCACATTCTTTACCATGTGCAATCATAAAATAGTCTAATATCTTCATTTTTTCCACAGACATAGCTATTACCCTCGAAAACTAAAACTTTTGAAATAGGAAAAGAGCCTTTAATCACATTCTTTACCATGTGCAATCATAAAATAGTCTAATATCTTCATTTTTTCCACAGACGTAGCTATTACCCTCGAAAACTAAAACTTTTGAAATAGGAAAAGAGCCTTTAATCACATTCTTTACCATGTGCAATCATAAAATAGTCTAATATCTTCATTTTTTCCACAGACATAGCTATTACCCTCGAAAACTAAAACTTTTGAAATAGGAAAAGAGCCTTTAATCACATTCTTTACCATGTGCAATCATAAAATAGTCTAATATCTTCATTTTTTCCACAGACATAGCTATTACCCTCGAAAACTAAAACTTTTGAAATAGGAAAAGAGCCTTTAATCACATTCTTTACCATGTGCAATCATAAAATAGTCTAATATCTTCATTTTTTCCACAGACATAGCTATTACCCTCGAAAACTAAAACTTTTGAAATAGGAAAAGAGCCTTTAATCACATTCTTTACCATGTGCAATCATAAAATAGTCTAATATCTTCATTTTTTCCACAGACATAGCTATTACCCTCGAAAACTAAAACTTTTGAAATAGGAAAAGAGCCTTTAATCACATTCTTTACCATGTGCAATCATAAAATAGTCTAATATCTTCATTTTTTCCACAGACATAGCTATTACCCTCGAAAACTAAAACTTTTGAAATAGGAAAAGAGCCTTTAATCACATTCTTTACCATGTGCAATCATAAAATAGTCTAATATCTTCATTTTTTCCACAGACGTAGCTATTACCCTCGAAAACTAAAACTTTTGAAATAGGAAAAGAGCCTTTAATCACATTCTTTACCATGTGCAATCATAAAATAGTCTAATATCTTCATTTTTTCCACAGACATAGCTATTACCCTCGAAAACTAAAACTTTTGAAATAGGAAAAGAGCCTTTAATCACATTCTTTACCATGTGCAATCATAAAATAGTCTAATATCTTCATTTTTTCCACAGACATAGCTATTACCCTCGAAAACTAAAACTTTTGAAATAGGAAAAGAGCCTTTAATCACATTCTTTACCATGTGCAATCATAAAATAGTCTAATATCTTCATTTTTTCCACAGACATAGCTATTACCCTCGAAAACTAAAACTTTTGAAATAGGAAAAGAGCCTTTAATCACATTCTTTACCATGTGCAATCATAAAATAGTCTAATATCTTCATTTTTTCCACACAGTAGCTATTACCCTCGAAAACTAAAACTTTTGAAATAGGAAAAGAGCCTTTAATCACATTCTTTACCATGTGCAATCATAAAATAGTCTAATATCTTCATTTTTTCCACAGACATAGCTATTACCCTCGAAAACTAAAACTTTTGAAATAGGAAAAGAGCCTTTAATCACATTCTTTACCATGTGCAATCATAAAATAGTCTAATATCTTCATTTTTTCCACAGACATAGCTATTACCCTCGAAAACTAAAACTTTTGAAATAGGAAAAGAGCCTTTAATCACATTCTTTACCATGTGCAATCATAAAATAGTCTAATATCTTCATTTTTTCCACAGACGTAGCTATTACCCTCGAAAACTAAAACTTTTGAAATAGGAAAAGAGCCTTTAATCACATTCTTTACCATGTGCAATCATAAAATAGTCTAATATCTTCATTTTTTCCACAGACATAGCTATTACCCTCGAAAACTAAAACTTTTGAAATAGGAAAAGAGCCTTTAATCACATTCTTTACCATGTGCAATCATAAAATAGTCTAATATCTTCATTTTTTCCACAGACATAGCTATTACCCTCGAAAACTAAAACTTTTGAAATAGGAAAAGAGCCTTTAATCACATTCTTTACCATGTGCAATCATAAAATAGTCTAATATCTTCATTTTTTCCACAGACATAGCTATTACCCTCGAAAACTAAAACTTTTGAAATAGGAAAAGAGCCTTTAATCACATTCTTTACCATGTGCAATCATAAAATAGTCTAATATCTTCATTTTTTCCACAGACATAGCTATTACCCTCGAAAACTAAAACTTTTGAAATAGGAAAAGAGCCTTTAATCACATTCTTTACCATGTGCAATCATAAAATAGTCTAATATCTTCATTTTTTCCACAGACATAGCTATTACCCTCGAAAACTAAAACTTTTGAAATAGGAAAAGAGCCTTTAATCACATTCTTTACCATGTGCAATCATAAAATAGTCTAATATCTTCATTTTTTCCACAGACATAGCTATTACCCTCGAAAACTAAAACTTTTGAAATAGGAAAAGAGCCTTTAATCACATTCTTTACCATGTGCAATCATAAAATAGTCTAATATCTTCATTTTTTCCACAGACGTAGCTATTACCCTCGAAAACTAAAACTTTTGAAATAGGAAAAGAGCCTTTAATCACATTCTTTACCATGTGCAATCATAAAATAGTCTAATATCTTCATTTTTTCCACAGACATAGCTATTACCCTCGAAAACTAAAACTTTTGAAATAGGAAAAGAGCCTTTAATCACATTCTTTACCATGTGCAATCATAAAATAGTCTAATATCTTCATTTTTTCCACAGACATAGCTATTACCCTCGAAAACTAAAACTTTTGAAATAGGAAAAGAGCCTTTAATCACATTCTTTACCATGTGCAATCATAAAATAGTCTAATATCTTCATTTTTTCCACAGACATAGCTATTACCCTCGAAAACTAAAACTTTTGAAATAGGAAAAGAGCCTTTAATCACATTCTTTACCATGTGCAATCATAAAATAGTCTAATATCTTCATTTTTTCCACACAGTAGCTATTACCCTCGAAAACTAAAACTTTTGAAATAGGAAAAGAGCCTTTAATCACATTCTTTACCATGTGCAATCATAAAATAGTCTAATATCTTCATTTTTTCCACAGACATAGCTATTACCCTCGAAAACTAAAACTTTTGAAATAGGAAAAGAGCCTTTAATCACATTCTTTACCATGTGCAATCATAAAATAGTCTAATATCTTCATTTTTTCCACAGACATAGCTATTACCCTCGAAAACTAAAACTTTTGAAATAGGAAAAGAGCCTTTAATCACATTCTTTACCATGTGCAATCATAAAATAGTCTAATATCTTCATTTTTTCCACAGACATAGCTATTACCCTCGAAAACTAAAACTTTTGAAATAGGAAAAGAGCCTTTAATCACATTCTTTACCATGTGCAATCATAAAATAGTCTAATATCTTCATTTTTTCCACAGACATAGCTATTACCCTCGAAAACTAAAACTTTTGAAATAGGAAAAGAGCCTTTAATCACATTCTTTACCATGTGCAATCATAAAATAGTCTAATATCTTCATTTTTTCCACAGACATAGCTATTACCCTCGAAAACTAAAACTTTTGAAATAGGAAAAGAGCCTTTAATCACATTCTTTACCATGTGCAATCATAAAATAGTCTAATATCTTCATTTTTTCCACAGACATAGCTATTACCCTCGAAAACTAAAACTTTTGAAATAGGAAAAGAGCCTTTAATCACATTCTTTACCATGTGCAATCATAAAATAGTCTAATATCTTCATTTTTTCCACAGACATAGCTATTACCCTCGAAAACTAAAACTTTTGAAATAGGAAAAGAGCCTTTAATCACATTCTTTACCATGTGCAATCATAAAATAGTCTAATATCTTCATTTTTTCCACAGACATAGCTATTACCCTCGAAAACTAAAACTTTTGAAATAGGAAAAGAGCCTTTAATCACATTCTTTACCATGTGCAATCATAAAATAGTCTAATATCTTCATTTTTTCCACAGACATAGCTATTACCCTCGAAAACTAAAACTTTTGAAATAGGAAAAGAGCCTTTAATCACATTCTTTACCATGTGCAATCATAAAATAGTCTAATATCTTCATTTTTTCCACAGACATAGCTATTACCCTCGAAAACTAAAACTTTTGAAATAGGAAAAGAGCCTTTAATCACATTCTTTACCATGTGCAATCATAAAATAGTCTAATATCTTCATTTTTTCCACAGACATAGCTATTACCCTCGAAAACTAAAACTTTTGAAATAGGAAAAGAGCCTTTAATCACATTCTTTACCATGTGCAATCATAAAATAGTCTAATATCTTCATTTTTTCCACAGACATAGCTATTACCCTCGAAAACTAAAACTTTTGAAATAGGAAAAGAGCCTTTAATCACATTCTTTACCATGTGCAATCATAAAATAGTCTAATATCTTCATTTTTTCCACAGACATAGCTATTACCCTCGAAAACTAAAACTTTTGAAATAGGAAAAGAGCCTTTAATCACATTCTTTACCATGTGCAATCATAAAATAGTCTAATATCTTCATTTTTTCCACAGACATAGCTATTACCCTCGAAAACTAAAACTTTTGAAATAGGAAAAGAGCCTTTAATCACATTCTTTACCATGTGCAATCATAAAATAGTCTAATATCTTCATTTTTTCCACAGACATAGCTATTACCCTCGAAAACTAAAACTTTTGAAATAGGAAAAGAGCCTTTAATCACATTCTTTACCATGTGCAATCATAAAATAGTCTAATATCTTCATTTTTTCCACAGACATAGCTATTACCCTCGAAAACTAAAACTTTTGAAATAGGAAAAGAGCCTTTAATCACATTCTTTACCATGTGCAATCATAAAATAGTCTAATATCTTCATTTTTTCCACAGACATAGCTATTACCCTCGAAAACTAAAACTTTTGAAATAGGAAAAGAGCCTTTAATCACATTCTTTACCATGTGCAATCATAAAATAGTCTAATATCTTCATTTTTTCCACAGACATAGCTATTACCCTCGAAAACTAAAACTTTTGAAATAGGAAAAGAGCCTTTAATCACATTCTTTACCATGTGCAATCATAAAATAGTCTAATATCTTCATTTTTTCCACAGACATAGCTATTACCCTCGAAAACTAAAACTTTTGAAATAGGAAAAGAGCCTTTAATCACATTCTTTACCATGTGCAATCATAAAATAGTCTAATATCTTCATTTTTTCCACAGACATAGCTATTACCCTCGAAAACTAAAACTTTTGAAATAGGAAAAGAGCCTTTAATCACATTCTTTACCATGTGCAATCATAAAATAGTCTAATATCTTCATTTTTTCCACAGACATAGCTATTACCCTCGAAAACTAAAACTTTTGAAATAGGAAAAGAGCCTTTAATCACATTCTTTACCATGTGCAATCATAAAATAGTCTAATATCTTCATTTTTTCCACAGACATAGCTATTACCCTCGAAAACTAAAACTTTTGAAATAGGAAAAGAGCCTTTAATCACATTCTTTACCATGTGCAATCATAAAATAGTCTAATATCTTCATTTTTTCCACAGACATAGCTATTACCCTCGAAAACTAAAACTTTTGAAATAGGAAAAGAGCCTTTAATCACATTCTTTACCATGTGCAATCATAAAATAGTCTAATATCTTCATTTTTTCCACAGACATAGCTATTACCCTCGAAAACTAAAACTTTTGAAATAGGAAAAGAGCCTTTAATCACATTCTTTACCATGTGCAATCATAAAATAGTCTAATATCTTCATTTTTTCCACAGACATAGCTATTACCCTCGAAAACTAAAACTTTTGAAATAGGAAAAGAGCCTTTAATCACATTCTTTACCATGTGCAATCATAAAATAGTCTAATATCTTCATTTTTTCCACAGACATAGCTATTACCCTCGAAAACTAAAACTTTTGAAATAGGAAAAGAGCCTTTAATCACATTCTTTACCATGTGCAATCATAAAATAGTCTAATATCTTCATTTTTTCCACAGACATAGCTATTACCCTCGAAAACTAAAACTTTTGAAATAGGAAAAGAGCCTTTAATCACATTCTTTACCATGTGCAATCATAAAATAGTCTAATATCTTCATTTTTTCCACAGACATAGCTATTACCCTCGAAAACTAAAACTTTTGAAATAGGAAAAGAGCCTTTAATCACATTCTTTACCATGTGCAATCATAAAATAGTCTAATATCTTCATTTTTTCCACAGACATAGCTATTACCCTCGAAAACTAAAACTTTTGAAATAGGAAAAGAGCCTTTAATCACATTCTTTACCATGTGCAATCATAAAATAGTCTAATATCTTCATTTTTTCCACAGACATAGCTATTACCCTCGAAAACTAAAACTTTTGAAATAGGAAAAGAGCCTTTAATCACATTCTTTACCATGTGCAATCATAAAATAGTCTAATATCTTCATTTTTTCCACAGACATAGCTATTACCCTCGAAAACTAAAACTTTTGAAATAGGAAAAGAGCCTTTAATCACATTCTTTACCATGTGCAATCATAAAATAGTCTAATATCTTCATTTTTTCCACAGACATAGCTATTACCCTCGAAAACTAAAACTTTTGAAATAGGAAAAGAGCCTTTAATCACATTCTTTACCATGTGCAATCATAAAATAGTCTAATATCTTCATTTTTTCCACAGACATAGCTATTACCCTCGAAAACTAAAACTTTTGAAATAGGAAAAGAGCCTTTAATCACATTCTTTACCATGTGCAATCATAAAATAGTCTAATATCTTCATTTTTTCCACAGACATAGCTATTACCCTCGAAAACTAAAACTTTTGAAATAGGAAAAGAGCCTTTAATCACATTCTTTACCATGTGCAATCATAAAATAGTCTAATATCTTCATTTTTTCCACAGACATAGCTATTACCCTCGAAAACTAAAACTTTTGAAATAGGAAAAGAGCCTTTAATCACATTCTTTACCATGTGCAATCATAAAATAGTCTAATATCTTCATTTTTTCCACAGACATAGCTATTACCCTCGAAAACTAAAACTTTTGAAATAGGAAAAGAGCCTTTAATCACATTCTTTACCATGTGCAATCATAAAATAGTCTAATATCTTCATTTTTTCCACAGACATAGCTATTACCCTCGAAAACTAAAACTTTTGAAATAGGAAAAGAGCCTTTAATCACATTCTTTACCATGTGCAATCATAAAATAGTCTAATATCTTCATTTTTTCCACAGACATAGCTATTACCCTCGAAAACTAAAACTTTTGAAATAGGAAAAGAGCCTTTAATCACATTCTTTACCATGTGCAATCATAAAATAGTCTAATATCTTCATTTTTTCCACAGACATAGCTATTACCCTCGAAAACTAAAACTTTTGAAATAGGAAAAGAGCCTTTAATCACATTCTTTACCATGTGCAATCATAAAATAGTCTAATATCTTCATTTTTTCCACAGACATAGCTATTACCCTCGAAAACTAAAACTTTTGAAATAGGAAAAGAGCCTTTAATCACATTCTTTACCATGTGCAATCATAAAATAGTCTAATATCTTCATTTTTTCCACAGACGTAGCTATTACCCTCGAAAACTAAAACTTTTGAAATAGGAAAAGAGCCTTTAATCACATTCTTTACCATGTGCAATCATAAAATAGTCTAATATCTTCATTTTTTCCACAGACATAGCTATTACCCTCGAAAACTAAAACTTTTGAAATAGGAAAAGAGCCTTTAATCACATTCTTTACCATGTGCAATCATAAAATAGTCTAATATCTTCATTTTTTCCACAGACATAGCTATTACCCTCGAAAACTAAAACTTTTGAAATAGGAAAAGAGCCTTTAATCACATTCTTTACCATGTGCAATCATAAAATAGTCTAATATCTTCATTTTTTCCACAGACATAGCTATTACCCTCGAAAACTAAAACTTTTGAAATAGGAAAAGAGCCTTTAATCACATTCTTTACCATGTGCAATCATAAAATAGTCTAATATCTTCATTTTTTCCACAGACATAGCTATTACCCTCGAAAACTAAAACTTTTGAAATAGGAAAAGAGCCTTTAATCACATTCTTTACCATGTGCAATCATAAAATAGTCTAATATCTTCATTTTTTCCACAGACATAGCTATTACCCTCGAAAACTAAAACTTTTGAAATAGGAAAAGAGCCTTTAATCACATTCTTTACCATGTGCAATCATAAAATAGTCTAATATCTTCATTTTTTCCACAGACATAGCTATTACCCTCGAAAACTAAAACTTTTGAAATAGGAAAAGAGCCTTTAATCACATTCTTTACCATGTGCAATCATAAAATAGTCTAATATCTTCATTTTTTCCACAGACATAGCTATTACCCTCGAAAACTAAAACTTTTGAAATAGGAAAAGAGCCTTTAATCACATTCTTTACCATGTGCAATCATAAAATAGTCTAATATCTTCATTTTTTCCACAGACATAGCTATTACCCTCGAAAACTAAAACTTTTGAAATAGGAAAAGAGCCTTTAATCACATTCTTTACCATGTGCAATCATAAAATAGTCTAATATCTTCATTTTTTCCACAGACATAGCTATTACCCTCGAAAACTAAAACTTTTGAAATAGGAAAAGAGCCTTTAATCACATTCTTTACCATGTGCAATCATAAAATAGTCTAATATCTTCATTTTTTCCACAGACATAGCTATTACCCTCGAAAACTAAAACTTTTGAAATAGGAAAAGAGCCTTTAATCACATTCTTTACCATGTGCAATCATAAAATAGTCTAATATCTTCATTTTTTCCACAGACATAGCTATTACCCTCGAAAACTAAAACTTTTGAAATAGGAAAAGAGCCTTTAATCACATTCTTTACCATGTGCAATCATAAAATAGTCTAATATCTTCATTTTTTCCACAGACATAGCTATTACCCTCGAAAACTAAAACTTTTGAAATAGGAAAAGAGCCTTTAATCACATTCTTTACCATGTGCAATCATAAAATAGTCTAATATCTTCATTTTTTCCACAGACATAGCTATTACCCTCGAAAACTAAAACTTTTGAAATAGGAAAAGAGCCTTTAATCACATTCTTTACCATGTGCAATCATAAAATAGTCTAATATCTTCATTTTTTCCACAGACATAGCTATTACCCTCGAAAACTAAAACTTTTGAAATAGGAAAAGAGCCTTTAATCACATTCTTTACCATGTGCAATCATAAAATAGTCTAATATCTTCATTTTTTCCACAGACGTAGCTATTACCCTCGAAAACTAAAACTTTTGAAATAGGAAAAGAGCCTTTAATCACATTCTTTACCATGTGCAATCATAAAATAGTCTAATATCTTCATTTTTTCCACAGACATAGCTATTACCCTCGAAAACTAAAACTTTTGAAATAGGAAAAGAGCCTTTAATCACATTCTTTACCATGTGCAATCATAAAATAGTCTAATATCTTCATTTTTTCCACAGACATAGCTATTACCCTCGAAAACTAAAACTTTTGAAATAGGAAAAGAGCCTTTAATCACATTCTTTACCATGTGCAATCATAAAATAGTCTAATATCTTCATTTTTTCCACAGACATAGCTATTACCCTCGAAAACTAAAACTTTTGAAATAGGAAAAGAGCCTTTAATCACATTCTTTACCATGTGCAATCATAAAATAGTCTAATATCTTCATTTTTTCCACAGACGTAGCTATTACCCTCGAAAACTAAAACTTTTGAAATAGGAAAAGAGCCTTTAATCACATTCTTTACCATGTGCAATCATAAAATAGTCTAATATCTTCATTTTTTCCACAGACATAGCTATTACCCTCGAAAACTAAAACTTTTGAAATAGGAAAAGAGCCTTTAATCACATTCTTTACCATGTGCAATCATAAAATAGTCTAATATCTTCATTTTTTCCACAGACATAGCTATTACCCTCGAAAACTAAAACTTTTGAAATAGGAAAAGAGCCTTTAATCACATTCTTTACCATGTGCAATCATAAAATAGTCTAATATCTTCATTTTTTCCACAGACATAGCTATTACCCTCGAAAACTAAAACTTTTGAAATAGGAAAAGAGCCTTTAATCACATTCTTTACCATGTGCAATCATAAAATAGTCTAATATCTTCATTTTTTCCACAGACGTAGCTATTACCCTCGAAAACTAAAACTTTTGAAATAGGAAAAGAGCCTTTAATCACATTCTTTACCATGTGCAATCATAAAATAGTCTAATATCTTCATTTTTTCCACAGACATAGCTATTACCCCGAAAACTAAAACTTTTGAAATAGGAAAAGAGCCTTTAATCACATTCTTTACCATGTGCAATCATAAAATAGTCTAATATCTTCATTTTTTCCACAGACATAGCTATTACCCTCGAAAACTAAAACTTTTGAAATAGGAAAAGAGCCTTTAATCACATTCTTTACCATGTGCAATCATAAAATAGTCTAATATCTTCATTTTTTCCACAGACATAGCTATTACCCTCGAAAACTAAAACTTTTGAAATAGGAAAAGAGCCTTTAATCACATTCTTTACCATGTGCAATCATAAAATAGTCTAATATCTTCATTTTTTCCACAGACATAGCTATTACCCTCGAAAACTAAAACTTTTGAAATAGGAAAAGAGCCTTTAATCACATTCTTTACCATGTGCAATCATAAAATAGTCTAATATCTTCATTTTTTCCACAGACATAGCTATTACCCTCGAAAACTAAAACTTTTGAAATAGGAAAAGAGCCTTTAATCACATTCTTTACCATGTGCAATCATAAAATAGTCTAATATCTTCATTTTTTCCACAGACATAGCTATTACCCTCGAAAACTAAAACTTTTGAAATAGGAAAAGAGCCTTTAATCACATTCTTTACCATGTGCAATCATAAAATAGTCTAATATCTTCATTTTTTCCACAGACATAGCTATTACCCTCGAAAACTAAAACTTTTGAAATAGGAAAAGAGCCTTTAATCACATTCTTTACCATGTGCAATCATAAAATAGTCTAATATCTTCATTTTTTCCACAGACGTAGCTATTACCCTCGAAAACTAAAACTTTTGAAATAGGAAAAGAGCCTTTAATCACATTCTTTACCATGTGCAATCATAAAATAGTCTAATATCTTCATTTTTTCCACAGACATAGCTATTACCCTCGAAAACTAAAACTTTTGAAATAGGAAAAGAGCCTTTAATCACATTCTTTACCATGTGCAATCATAAAATAGTCTAATATCTTCATTTTTTCCACAGACATAGCTATTACCCTCGAAAACTAAAACTTTTGAAATAGGAAAAGAGCCTTTAATCACATTCTTTACCATGTGCAATCATAAAATAGTCTAATATCTTCATTTTTTCCACAGACATAGCTATTACCCTCGAAAACTAAAACTTTTGAAATAGGAAAAGAGCCTTTAATCACATTCTTTACCATGTGCAATCATAAAATAGTCTAATATCTTCATTTTTTCCACAGACATAGCTATTACCCTCGAAAACTAAAACTTTTGAAATAGGAAAAGAGCCTTTAATCACATTCTTTACCATGTGCAATCATAAAATAGTCTAATATCTTCATTTTTTCCACAGATAGCTATTACCCTCGAAAACTAAAACTTTTGAAATAGGAAAAGAGCCTTTAATCACATTCTTTACCATGTGCAATCATAAAATAGTCTAATATCTTCATTTTTTCCACAGACATAGCTATTACCCTCGAAAACTAAAACTTTTGAAATAGGAAAAGAGCCTTTAATCACATTCTTTACCATGTGCAATCATAAAATAGTCTAATATCTTCATTTTTTCCACAGACATAGCTATTACCCTCGAAAACTAAAACTTTTGAAATAGGAAAAGAGCCTTTAATCACATTCTTTACCATTGCAATCATAAAATAGTCTAATATCTTCATTTTTTCCACAGACGTAGCTATTACCCTCGAAAACTAAAACTTTTGAAATAGGAAAAGAGCCTTTAATCACATTCTTTACCATGTGCAATCATAAAATAGTCTAATATCTTCATTTTTTCCACAGACGTAGCTATTACCCTCGAAAACTAAAACTTTTGAAATAGGAAAAGAGCCTTTAATCACATTCTTTACCATGTGCAATCATAAAATAGTCTAATATCTTCATTTTTTCCACAGACGTAGCTATTACCCTCGAAAACTAAAACTTTTGAAATAGGAAAAGAGCCTTTAATCACATTCTTTACCATGTGCAATCATAAAATAGTCTAATATCTTCATTTTTTCCACAGACGTAGCTATTACCCCGAAAACTAAAACTTTTGAAATAGGAAAAGAGCCTTTAATCACATTCTTTACCATGTGCAATCATAAAATAGTCTAATATCTTCATTTTTTCCACAGACATAGCTATTACCCTCGAAAACTAAAACTTTTGAAATAGGAAAAGAGCCTTTAATCACATTCTTTACCATGTGCAATCATAAAATAGTCTAATATCTTCATTTTTTCCACAGACATAGCTATTACCCTCGAAAACTAAAACTTTTGAAATAGGAAAAGAGCCTTTAATCACATTCTTTACCATGTGCAATCATAAAATAGTCTAATATCTTCATTTTTTCCACAGACGTAGCTATTACCCTCGAAAACTAAAACTTTTGAAATAGGAAAAGAGCCTTTAATCACATTCTTTACCATGTGCAATCATAAAATAGTCTAATATCTTCATTTTTTCCACAGACATAGCTATTACCCTCGAAAACTAAAACTTTTGAAATAGGAAAAGAGCCTTTAATCACATTCTTTACCATGTGCAATCATAAAATAGTCTAATATCTTCATTTTTTCCACAGACATAGCTATTACCCTCGAAAACTAAAACTTTTGAAATAGGAAAAGAGCCTTTAATCACATTCTTTACCATGTGCAATCATAAAATAGTCTAATATCTTCATTTTTTCCACAGACATAGCTATTACCCTCGAAAACTAAAACTTTTGAAATAGGAAAAGAGCCTTTAATCACATTCTTTACCATGTGCAATCATAAAATAGTCTAATATCTTCATTTTTTCCACAGACATAGCTATTACCCTCGAAAACTAAAACTTTTGAAATAGGAAAAGAGCCTTTAATCACATTCTTTACCATGTGCAATCATAAAATAGTCTAATATCTTCATTTTTTCCACAGACATAGCTATTACCCTCGAAAACTAAAACTTTTGAAATAGGAAAAGAGCCTTTAATCACATTCTTTACCATGTGCAATCATAAAATAGTCTAATATCTTCATTTTTTCCACAGACATAGCTATTACCCTCGAAAACTAAAACTTTTGAAATAGGAAAAGAGCCTTTAATCACATTCTTTACCATGCGCAATCATAAAATAGTCTAATATCTTCATTTTTTCCACAGACATAGCTATTACCCTCGAAAACTAAAACTTTTGAAATAGGAAAAGAGCCTTTAATCACATTCTTTACCATTGCAATCATAAAATAGTCTAATATCTTCATTTTTTCCACAGACGTAGCTATTACCCTCGAAAACTAAAACTTTTGAAATAGGAAAAGAGCCTTTAATCACATTCTTTACCATGCGCAATCATAAAATAGTCTAATATCTTCATTTTTTCCACAGACATAGCTATTACCCTCGAAAACTAAAACTTTTGAAATAGGAAAAGAGCCTTTAATCACATTCTTTACCATGTGCAATCATAAAATAGTCTAATATCTTCATTTTTTCCACGACGTAGCTATTACCCCGAAAACTAAAACTTTTGAAATAGGAAAAGAGCCTTTAATCACATTCTTTACCATGTGCAATCATAAAATAGTCTAATATCTTCATTTTTTCCACAGACATAGCTATTACCCTCGAAAACTAAAACTTTTGGAATAGGAAAAGAGCCTTTAATCACATTCTTTACCATGTGCAATCATAAAATAGTCTAATATCTTCATTTTTTCCACAGACGTAGCTATTACCCTCGAAAACTAAAACTTTAGACATAGGAAAAGAGCCTTTAATCACATTCTTTACCATTTGCAATCATAAAATTGTCTAATATCTTCTTCATTTTTTCCACAGACATAGCTATTACCCTCGAAAACTAAGACTTTTGTAATTGGAAAAGAGCCTTTAATCACATTCTTTACCATGTGCAATCATAAAATAGTCTAATATCTTCATTTTTTCCACAGACGTAGCTATTACCCTCGAAAACTAAAACTTTTGAAATAGGAAAAGAGCCTTTAATCACATTCTTTACTATGTGCAATCATAAAATAGTCTAATATCTTCATTTTTTCCACAGACATAGCTATTACCCTCGAAAACTAAAACTTTTGAAATAGGAAAAGAGCCTTTAATCACATTCTTTACCATGTGCAATCATAAAATAGTCTAATATCTTCATTTTTTCCACAGACATAGCTATTACCCTCGAAAACTAAAACTTTTGAAATAGGAAAAGAGCCTTTAATCACATTCTTTACCATGTGCAATCATAAAATAGTCTAATATCTTCATTTTTTCCACAGACATAGCTATTACCCTCGAAAACTAAAACTTTTGAAATAGGAAAAGAGCCTTTAATCACATTCTTTACCATGTGCAATCATAAAATAGTCTAATATCTTCATTTTTTCCACAGACGTAGCTATTACCCTCGAAAACTAAAACTTTTGAAATAGGAAAAGAGCCTTTAATCACATTCTTTACCATGTGCAATCATAAAATAGTCTAATATCTTCATTTTTTCCACAGACATAGCTATTACCCTCGAAAACTAAAACTTTTGAAATAGGAAAAGAGCCTTTAATCACATTCTTTACCAGTGCAATCATAAAATAGTCTAATATCTTCATTTTTTCCACAGACGTAGCTATTACCCTCGAAAACTAAAACTTTTGAAATAGGAAAAGAGCCTTTAATCACATTCTTTACCATGCAATCATAAAATAGTCTAATATCTTCATTTTTTCCACAGACATAGCTATTACCCTCGAAAACTAAAACTTTTGAAATAGGAAAAGAGCCTTTAATCACATTCTTTACCATGTGCAATCATAAAATAGTCTAATATCTTCATTTTTTCCACAGACATAGCTATTACCCTCGAAAACTAAAACTTTTGAAATAGGAAAAGAGCCTTTAATCACATTCTTTACCATGTGCAATCATAAAATAGTCTAATATCTTCATTTTTTCCACAGACATAGCTATTACCCGAAAACTAAAACTTTTGAAATAGGAAAAGAGCCTTTAATCACATTCTTTACCATGTGCAATCATAAAATAGTCTAATATCTTCATTTTTCCACAGACGTAGCTATTACCCCGAAAACTAACACTTTTGAAATAGGAAAAGAGCCTTTAATCACATTCTTTACCATGTGCAATCATAAAATAGTCTAATATCTTCATTTTTCCACAGACATAGCTATTACCCTCGAAAACTAAAACTTTTGAAATAGGAAAAGAGCCTTTAATCACATTCTTTACCATGTGCAATCATAAAATAGTCTAATATCTTCATTTTTTCCACAGACAGCTATTACCCTCGAAAACTAAAACTTTTGAAATGGGAAAAGAGCCTTTAATCACATTCTTTACCATGCGCAATCATAAAATAGTCTAATATCTTCATTTTTTCCACAAACGTAGCTATTACCCCGAAAACTAAAACTTTTGAAATAGGAAAAGAGCCTTTAATCACATTCTTTACACATTCTTTACCATGCGCAATCATAAAATAGTCTAATATCTTCATTTTTTCCACAGACGTAGCTATTACCCCGAAAACTAAAACTTTTGAAATAGGAAAGAGCCTTTAATCACATTCTTTACCATGCGCAATCATAAAATAGTCTAATATCTTCATTTTTTCCACAGACGTAGCTATTACCCTCGAAAACTAAAACTTTTGAAATAGGAAAAGAGCCTTTAATCACATTCTTTACCATGTGCAATCATAAAATAGTCTAATATCTTCATTTTTTCCACAGACGTAGCTATTACCCCCGAAAACTAAAACTTTTGAAATAGGAAAAGAGCCTTTAATCACATTCTTTACCAGTGCAATCATAAAATAGTCTAATATCTTCATTTTTTCCACAGACATAGCTATTACCCTCGAAAACTAAAACTTTTGAAATAGGAAAAGAGCCTTTAATCACATTCTTTACCATGCGCAATCATAAAATTGTCTAATATCTTCATTTTTTCCACAGACGTAGCTATTACCCTCGAAAACTAAAACTTTTGAAATAGGAAAAGAGCCTTTAATCACATTCTTTACCATGTGCAATCATAAAATAGTCTAATATCTTCATTTTTTCCACAGACATAGCTATTACCCTCGAAAACTAAAACTTTTGAAATAGGAAAAGAGCCTTTAATCACATTCTTTACCATGTGCAATCATAAAATAGTCTAATATCTTCATTTTTTCCACAGACATAGCTATTACCCTCGAAAACTAAAACTTTTGAAATAGGAAAAGAGCCTTTAATCACATTCTTTACCATGTGCAATCATAAAATAGTCTAATATCTTCATTTTTTCCACAGACATAGCTATTACCCTCGAAAACTAAAACTTTTGAAATAGGAAAAGAGCCTTTAATCACATTCTTTACCATGTGCAATCATAAAATAGTCTAATATCTTCATTTTTTCCACAGACATAGCTATTACCCTCGAAAACTAAAACTTTTGAAATAGGAAAAGAGCCTTTAATCACATTCTTTACCATGTGCAATCATAAAATAGTCTAATATCTTCATTTTTTCCACGACGTAGCTATTACCCCGAAAACTAAAACTTTTGAAATAGGAAAAGAGCCTTTAATCACATTCTTTACCATGTGCAATCATAAAATAGTCTAATATCTTCATTTTTCCACAGACATAGCTATTACCCTCGAAAACTAAAACTTTTGAAATATGAAAAGAGCCTTTAATCACATTCTTTACCATGTGCAATCATAAAATAGTCTAATATCTTCTTTTTTTCCACAGACATAGCTATTACCCTCGAAAACTAAAACTTTTGAAATAGGAAAAGAGCCTTTAATCACATTCTTTACCATGCGCAATCATAAAATAGTCTAATATCTTCATTTTTTCCACAGACGTAGCTATTACCCCCGAAAACTAAAACTTTTGAAATAGGAAAACAGCCTTTAATCACATTCTAGGAAAAGAGCCTTTAATCACATTCTTTACCATGCGCAATCATAAAATAGTCTAATATCTTCATTTTTTCCACAGACGTAGCTATTACCCCCGAAAACTAAAACTTTTGAAATAGGAAAAGAGCCTTTAATCACATTCTTTACCATGCGCAATCATAAATAGTCTAATATCTTCATTTTTTCCACAGACAGAGCTATTACCCTCGAAAACTAAAACTTTTGAAATAGGAAAACAGCCTTTAATCACATTCTTTACCATGTGCAATCATAAAATAGTCTAATATCTTCATTTTTCCACGGACGTAGCTATTACCCCGAAAACTAAAACTTTTGAAATAGGAAAAGAACCTTTAATCAAATTCTTTACCAAGTACAATCATAAAATAGTCTAATATCTTCTTTTTTTTTCCACAAACATAGCTATTACCCTCGAAAACTAAAACTTTTGAAATAGGAAAAGAGCCTTAATCACATTCTTTACCATGCGCAATCATAAAATAGTCTAATATCTTAATTTTTTCCACAGACGTAGCTATTACCCCGAAAACTAAAACTTTTGAAATAGGAAAGGAGCTTTTAATCACATTCTTTACCATGTGCAATCATAAAATAGTCTAATATCTTCATTTTTTCCACAGACAGCTATTACCCTCGAAAACTAAAACTTTTGAAATAGGAAAAGAGCCTTTAATCACATTCTTTACCATGTGCAATCATAAAATAGTCTAATATCTTCATTTTTTCCACAGACATAGCTATTACCCTCGAAAACTAAAACTTTTGAAATAGGAAAAGAGCCTTTAATCACATTCTTTACCATGTGCAATCATAAAATAGTCTAATATCTTCATTTTTTCCACAGACATAGCTATTACCCTCGAAAACTAAAACTTTTGAAATAGGAAAAGAGCCTTTAATCACATTCTTTACCATGTGCAATCATAAAATAGTCTAATATCTTCATTTTTTCCACAGACATAGCTATTACCCTCGAAAACTAAAACTTTTGAAATAGGAAAAGAGCCTTTAATCACATTCTTTACCATGTGCAATTATAAAATAGTCTAATATCTTCATTTTTTCCACATGTAGCTATTACCCCGAAAACTAAAACTTTTGAAATAGGAAAAGAGCCTTTAATCACATTCTTTACACATTGCAATCATAAAATAGTCTAATATCTTCATTTTTTCCACAGACATAGCTATTACCCTCGAAAACTAAAACTTTTGAAATAGGAAAAGAGCCTTTAATCACATTCTTTACCATGTGCAATCATAAAATAGTCTAATATCTTCATTTTTTCCACAGACATAGCTATTACCCTCGAAAACTAAAACTTTTGAAATAGGAAAAGAGCCTTTAATCACATTCTTTACCATGTGCAATCATAAAATAGTCTAATATCTTCATTTTTTCCACGGACGTAGCTATTACCCCCGAAAACTAAAACTTTTGAAATAGGAAAAGAACCTTTAATCACATTCTTTACCATGCAATCATAAAATAGTCTAATATCTTCTTTTTTCCACAGACGTAGCTATTACCCTCGAAAACTAAAACTTTTGAAATAGGAAAAGAGCCTTTAATCACATTCTTTACCATGCGCAATCATAAAATAGTCTAATATCTTCATTTTTTCCACAGACGTAGCTATTACCCTCGAAAACTAAAACTTTTGAAATAGGAAAAGCCTTTAATCACATTCTTTACCATGTGCAATCATAAAATAGTCTAATATCTTCATTTTTCCACAGACATAGCTATTACCCTCGAAAACTAAAACTTTTGAAATAGGAAAAGAGCCTTTAATCACATTCTTTACCATGTGCAATCATAAAATTAGTCTAATATCTTCATTTTTTCCACAGACATAGCTATTACCCTCGAAAACTAAAACTTTTGAAATAGGAAAAGAGCCTTTAATTACATTCTTTACCATGTGCAATCATAAAATAGTCTAATATCTTCATTTTTTCCACAGACGTAGCTATTACCCCGAAAACTAAAACTTTTGAAATAGGAAAGGAGCCTTTAATCACATTCTTTACCATGTGCAATCATAAAATAGTCTAATATCTTCATTTTTTCCACAGACATAGCTATTACCCTCGAAAACTAAAACTTTTGAAATAGGAAAACAGCCTTTAATCACATTCTTTACCATGTGCAATCATAAAATAGTCTAATATCTTCAATTTTTCCACGGACGTAGCTATTACCCCCGAAAACTAAAACTTTTGAAATAGGAAAAGAGCCTTTAATCACATTCTTTACCATGTGCAATCATAAAATAGTCTAATATCTTCATTTTTCCACAGACATAGCTATTACCCTCGAAAACTAAAACTTTTGAAATAGGAAAAGAGCCTTTAATCACATTCTTTACCATGCGCAATCATAAAATAGTCTAATATCTTCTTTTTTCCACAGACATAGCTATTACCCTCGAAAACTAAAACTTTTGAAATAGGAAAAGAGCCTTTAATCACATTCTTTACCATGTGCAATCATAAAATAGTCTAATATCTTCATTTTTTCCACAGACGTAGCTATTACCCCCGAAAACTAAAACTTTTGAAATAGGAAAACAGCCTTTAATCACATTCTAGGAAAAGAGCCTTTAATCA
>NW_027064891.1:0-24081 GCF_032884065.1 Artemia franciscana
AGTTTTCGAGGTTAATAGCTACGTATGTTGAAAAAATGAATATATTAGACTATTTTATGATTGCAAATGGTAAAGAATGTGATTAAAGGCTCTTTTCCTATGTCAAAAGTTCTAGTTTTCAAGGGTAATAGCTTTGTCTGTGGAAAAAATGAAGATATTAGACAATTTTATGATTGCACATGGTAAAGAATGTGATTAAAGGCTCTTTCCTATTTCAAAAGTTTTATTATTCGAGGGTAATAGCTACGTATGTTGAAAAAATGAAGATATTAGACTATTTTATGATTGCAAATGGTAAAGAATGTGATTAAAGGCTCTTTTCCTATGTCAAAAGTTTTAGTTTTCGAGGGTAATAGCTACGTATGTTGAAAAAATGAAGATATTAGACTATTTTATGATTGCAAATGGTAAAGAATGTGATTAAAGGCTCTTTTCCTATTTCAAAAGTTTTAGTTTTCGAGGGTAATAGCTTTTTCTGTGGAAAAAATGAAGATTTTAGACTATTTTATGATTGCAAATGGTAAAGAATGTGATTAAAGGCTCTTTTCCTATTTCAAAAGTTTTAGTTTTCGAGGGTAATAGCTACGTATGTTGAAAAAAATGAAGATATTATACAATTTTATGATTGCACATGGTAAAGAATGTGATTAAAGGCTCTTTTCCTATTTCAAAAGTTTTAGTTTTCGAGGGTAATAGCTACGTATGTTGAAAAAATGAAGATATTAGACTATTTTATGATTGCAAATGGTAAAGAATGTTATTAAAGGCTCTTTTCCTATTTCAAAAGTTTTAGTTTTCGAGGGTAATAGCTACGTATGTTGAAAAAATGAAGATATTAGACTATTTTATCATTGCAAATGTTAAAGAATGTGATTAAAGGCTCTTTTCCTATGTCAAAAGTTTTAGTTTTCGAGGGTAATAGCTACGTATGTTGAAAAAATGAAGATATTAGACTATTTTATGATTGCAAATGGTAAAGAATGTGATTAAAGGCTCTTTTCCTATGTCAAAAGTTTTAGTTTTCGAGGGTAATAGCTACGTATGTTGAAAAAATGAAGATATTAGACAATTTTATGATTGCACATGGTAAAGAATGTAATTAAAGGCTCTTTTCCTATTTCAAAAGTTTTAGTTTTCGAGGATAATAGCTACGTATGTTGAAAAAATGAAGATATTAGACTATTTTATGATTGCACATGGTAAAGAATGTGATTAAAGGCTCTTTTCCTATTTCAAAAGTCTTAGTTTTCGAGGGTAATAGCTATGTCTGTGGAAAAAATGAGGATATTAGACTATTTTATGATTGCACATGGTAAAGAATGTGATTAAAGGCTCTTTTCCTTTTTCAAAAGTTTTAATTTTCGAGGGTAATAGCTACGTATGTTGAAAAAATGAAGATATTAGACAATTTTATGATTGCACATGGTAAAGAATGTGATTAAAGGCTCTTTTCCTATTTCAAAAGTTTTAGTTTTCGAGGGTAATAGCTACGTATGTTGAAAAAATGAAGATATTAGACTATTTTATGATTGCAAATGGTAAAGAATGTGCTTAAAGGCTCTTTTCCTATTTCAAAAGTTTTAGTTTTCGAGGGTAATAGCTACGTATGTTGAAAAAATGAAGATATTAGACTATTTTATGATTGCAAATGGTAAAGAATGTGATTAAAGGCTCTTTTCCTATTTCAAAAGTTTTAGTTTTCGAGGGTAATAGCTTTGTCTGTGGAAAAAATGAAGATTTTAGACTATTTTATGATTGCAAATGGTAAAGAATGTGATTAAAGGCTCTTTTCCTATTTCAAAAGTTTTAGTTTTCGAGGGTAATAGCTACGTATGTTGAAAAAAATGAAGATATTAGACAATTTTATGATTGCACATGGTAAAGAATGTGATTAAAGGCTCTTTTCCTATTTCAAAAGTTTTAGTTTTCGAGGGTAATAGCTACGTATGTTGAAAAAATGAAGATATTAGACTATTTTATGATTGCAAATGGTAAAGAATGTGATTAAAAGCTCTTTTCCTATTTCAAAAGTTTTAGTTTTCGAGGGTAATAGCTACGTATGTTGAAAAAATGAAGATATTAGACTATTTTATGATTGCAAATGTTAAAGAATGTGATTAAAGGCTCTTTTCCTATGTCAAAAGTTTTAGTTTTCGAGGGTAATAGCTACGTATGTTGAAAAAATGAAGATATTAGACTATTTTATGATTGCACATGGTAAAGAATGTGATTAAAGGCTCTTTTCCTATTTCAAAAGTTTTAGTTTTCGAGGGTAATAGCTACGTATGTTGAAAAAATGAAGATATTAGACTATTTTATGATTGCAAATGGTAAAGAATGTGATTAAAGGCTCTTTTCCTATTTCAAAAGTCTTAGTTTCGAGGGTAATAGCTATGTCTGTGGAAAAAAATGAGGATATTAGACTATTTTATGATTGCACATGGTAAAGAATGTGATTAAAGGCTCTTTTCCTATTTCAAAAGTTTTAGTTTTCGAGGGTAATAGCTACGTATGTTGAAAAAATGAAGATATTAGACAATTTTATGATTGCACATGGTAAAGAATGTGATTAAAGGCTCTTTTCCTATTTCAAAAGTTTTTAGTTTTCGAGGGTAATAGCTACGTATGTTGAAAAAATAAAGATATTAGACTATTTTATGATTGCAAATGGTAAAGAATGTGCTTAAAGGCTCTTTTCCTATTTCAAAAGTTTTAGTTTTCGAGGGTAATAGCTAAGTATGTTGAAAAAATGAAGATATTAGACTATTTTATGATTGCAAATGGTAAAGAATGTGATTAAAGGCTCTTTTCCTATTTCAAAAGTTTTAGTTTTCGAGGGTAATAGCTGCGTATGTTGAAAAAATGAAGATATTAGACTATTTTATGATTGCACATGGTAAAGAATGTGATTAAAGGCTCTTTTCCTATTTCAAAAGTTTTAGTTTTCGAGGGTAATAGCTACGTATGTTGAAAAAATGAAGATATTAGACTATTTTATGATTGCAAATGGTAAAGAATGTGATTAAAGGCTCTTTTCCTATTTCAAAAGTTTTAGTTTTCGAGGGTAATAGCTACGTTATGTTAAAAAAATGAAGATATTAGACTATTTTATGATTGCAAATGGTAAAGAATGTGATTAAAGGCTCTTTTCCTATTTCAAAAGTTTTAGTTTTCGAGGGTAATAGCTTTGTCTTTGGAAAAAATGAAGATATTAGACTATTTTATGATTGCAAATGGTAAAGAATGTGATTAAAGGCTCTTTTCCTATTTCAAAAGTTTTAGTTTTCGAGGGTAATAGCTACGTATGTTGAAAAAATGAAGATATTAGACTATTTTATGATTGCAAATGGTAAAGAATGTGATTAAAGGCTCTTTTCCTATGTCAAAAGTTTTAGTTTTCGAGGGTAATAGCTACGTATGTTGAAAAAATGAAGATATTAGACTATTTTATGATTGCACATGGTAAAGAATGTGATTAAAGGCTCTTTTCCTATTCAAAAGTTTTAGATTTTCGAGGGTAATAGCTACGTATGTTGAAAAAATGAAGATATTAGACAATTTTATGATTGCAAATGGTAAAGAATGTGATTAAAGGCTCTTTTCCTATTTCAAAAGTTTTAGTTTTCGAGGGTAATAGCTACGTATGTTGAAAAAATGAAGATATTAGACTATTTTATGATTGCACATGGTAAAGAATGTGATTAAAGGCTCTTTTCCTATTTCAAAAGTTTTAGTTTTCGAGGGTAATAGCTACGTATGTTGAAAAATGAAGATATTAGACTATTTTATGATTGCAAATGGTAAAGAATGTGATTAAAGGCTCTTTTCCTATTTCAAAAGTTTTAGTTTTCGAGGGTAATAGCTACGTATGTTGAAAAAATGAAGATATTAGACTATTTTATGATTGCACATGGTAAAGAATGTGATTAAAGGCTCTTTTCCTATTTCAAAAGTTTTAGTTTTCGAGGGTAATAGCTACGTATGTTGAAAAAATGAAGATATTAGACTATTTTATGATTGCAAATGGTAAAGAATGTGATTAAAGGCTCTTTTCCTATTTCAAAAGTTTTAGTTTTCGAGGGTAATAGCTACGTATGTTGAAAAAATGAAGATATTAGACTATTTTATGATTGCAAATGGTAAAGAATGTGATTAAAGGCTCTTTTCCTATTTCAAAAGTTTTAGTTTTCGAGGGTAATAGCTACGTATGTTGTGGAAAAAAATGAAGATATTAGACTATTTTATGATTGCAAATGGTAAAGAATGTGATTAAAGGCTCTTTTCCTATGTCAAAAGTTTTAGTTTTCGAGGGTAATAGCTACGTATGTTGAAAAAATGAAGATATTAGACTATTTTATGATTGCAAATGGTAAAGAATGTGATTAAAGGCTCTTTTCCTATGTCAAAGTTTTAGTTTTCGAGGGTAATAGCTACGTATGTTGAAAAAATGAAGATATTAGACAATTTTATGATTAGACATGGAAAAGAATGTGATTAAAGGCTCTTTTCCTATTTCAAAAGTTTTAGTTTTCGAGGATAATAGCTACGTATGTTGAAAAAATGAAGATATTAGACTATTTTATGATTGCAAATGGTAAAAATGTGATTAAAAGCTCTTTTCCTATGCAAAAGTTTTAGTTTTCGAGGGTAATAGCTACGTATGTTGAAAAAATGAAGATATTAGACTATTTTATGATTGCAAATGGTAAAGAATGTGATTAAAGGCTCTTTTCCTATTTCAAAAGTTTTAGTTTTCGAGGGTAATAGCTACGTATGTTGAAAAAATGAAGATATTAGACTATTTTATGATTGCACATGGTAAAGAATGTGATTAAAGGCTCTTTTCCTATGTCAAAAGTTTTAGTTTTCGAGGGTAATAGCTACGTATGTTGAAAAAATGAAGATATTAGACTATTTTATGATTGCAAATGGTAAAGAATGTGATTAAAGGCTCTTTTCCTATTTCAAAAGTTTTAGTTTTCGAGGGTAATAGCTACGTATGTTGAAAAAATGAAGATATTAGACTATTTTATGATTGCAAATGGTAAAGAATGTGATTAAAGGCTCTTTTCCTATGTCAAAAGTTTTAGTTTTCGAGGGTAATAGCTACGTATGTTGAAAAAATGAAGATATTAGACTATTTTATGATTGCAAATGGTAAAGAATGTGATTAAAGGCTCTTTTCCTATTTCAAAAGTTTTAGTTTTCGAGGGTAATAGCTACGTATGTTGAAAAAATGAAGATATTAGACTATTTTATGATTGGACATGGTAAAGAATGTGATTAAAGGCTCTTTTCCTATTTCAAAAGTTTTAGTTTTCGAGGGTAATAGCTACGTATGTTGAAAAAATGAAGATATTAGACTATTTTATGATTGCAAATGGTAAAGAATGTGATTAAAGGCTCTTTTCCTATGTCAAAAGTTTTAGTTTTCGAGGGTAATAGCTACGTATGTTGAAAAAATGAAGATATTAGACTATTTTATGATTGCAAATGGTAAAGAATGTGATTAAAGGCTCTTTTCCTATTTCAAAAGTTTTAGTTTTCGAGGGTAATAGCTACGTATGTGAAAAAATGAAGATATTAGACTATTTTATGATTGCACATGGTAAAGAATGTGATTAAAGGCTCTTTTCCTATTTCAAAAATTCTAGTTTTCGAGGGTAAGAGCTACGTATGTTGAAAAAATGAAGATATTAGACAATTTTATGATTGCACATGGTAAAGAATGTGATTAAAGGCTCTTTTCCTATTTCAAAAGTTTTAGTTTTCGAGGGTAATAGCTACGTATGTTGAAAAAATGAAGATATTAGACTATTTTATGATTGCAAATGGTAAAGAATGTGATTAAAGGCTCTTTTCCTATTTCAAAAGTTTTAGTTTTCGAGGGTAATAGCTACGTATGTTGAAAAAATGAAGATATTAGACTATTTTATGATTGCACATGGTAAAGAATGTGATTAAAGGCTCTTTTCCTATTTCAAAAGTTTTAGTTTTCGAGGGTAATAGCTATGTCTGTTGAAAAAATGAAGATATTAGACTATTTTATGATTGCACATGGTAAAGAATGTGATTAAAGGCTCTTTTCCTATTTCAAAAGTTTTAGTTTTCGAGGGTAATAGCTACGTATGTTGAAAAAATGAAGATATTAGACAATTTTATGATTGCACATGGTAAAGAATGTGATTAAAGGCTCTTTTCCTATTTCAAAAGTTTTAGTTTTCGAGGGTAATAGCTACGTATGTTGAAAAAATAAGATATTAGACAATTTTATGATTGCAAATGGTAAAGAATGTGATTAAAGGCTCTTTTCCTATTTCAAAAGTTTTAGTTTTCGAGGTAATAGCTACGTATGTTGAAAAAATGAAGATATTAGACTATTTTATGATTGCAAATGGTAAAGAATGTGATTAAAGGCTCTTTTCCTATTTCAAAAGTTTTAGTTTTCGAAGGTAATAGCTACGTATGTGAAAAAATGAAGATATTAGACTATTTTATGATTGCAAATGGTAAAGAATGTGATTAAAGGCTCTTTCCTATTTCAAAAGTTTTAGTTTTCGAGGGTAATAGCTACGTATGTTGAAAAATGAAGATATTAGACTATTTTATGATTGCAAATGGTAAAGAATGTGATTAAAGGCTCTTTTCCTATGTCAAAAGTTTTAGTTTTCGAGGGTAATAGCTACGTATGTTGAAAAAATGAAGATATTAGACTATTTTATGATTTCACATGGTAAAGAATGTGATTAAAGGCTCTTTTCCTATTTCAAAAGTTTTAGTTTTCGAGGGTAATAGCTACGTATGTTGAAAAAATGAAGATATTAGACTATTTTATGATTGCAAATGGTAAAGAATGTGATTAAAGGCTCTTTTCCTATTTCAAAAGTTTTAGTTTTCGAGGGTAATAGCTACGTATGTTGAAAAAATGAAGATATTAGACTATTTTATGATTGCAAATGGTAAAGAATGTGATTAAAGGCTCTTTTCCTATTTCAAAAGTTTTAGTTTTCGAGGGTAATAGCTTTGTCTATGGAAAAAATGAAGATATTAGACTATTTTATGATTGCACATGGTAAAGAATGTGATTAAAGGCTCTTTTCCTATTTCAAAAGTTTTAGTTTTCGAGGGTAATAGCTACGTATGTTGAAAAATGAAGATATTAGACTATTTTATGATTGCAAATGGTAAAGAATGTGATTAAAGGCTCTTTTCCTATGTCAAAAGTTTTAGTTTTCGAGGGTAATAGCTACGTATGTTGAAAAAATGAAGATATTAGACTATTTTATGATTGCAAATGGTAAAGAATGTGATTAAAGGCTCTTTTCCTATTTCAAAAGTTTTAGTTTTCGAGGGTAATAGCTACGTATGTTGAAAAAATGAAGATATTAGACTATTTTATGATTGCAAATGGTAAAGAATGTGATTAAAGGCTCTTTTCCTATTTCAAAAGTTTTAGTTTTCGAGGGTAATAGCTACGTATGTTGAAAAAATGAAGATATTAGACTATTTTATGATTGCACATGGTAAAGAATGTGATTAAAGGCTCTTTTCCTATTTCAAAAGTTTTAGTTTTCGAGGGTAATAGCTACGTATGTTGAAAAAATGAAGATATTAGACTATTTTATGATTGCAAATGGTAAAGAATGTGATTAAAGGCTCTTTTCCTATTTCAAAAGTTTTAGTTTTCGAGGGTAATAGCTACGTATGTTGAAAAAATGAAGATATTAGACTATTTTATGATTGCAAATGGTAAAGAATGTGATTAAAGGCTCTTTTCCTATGTCAAAAGTTTTAGTTTTCGAGGGTAATAGCTACGTATGTTGAAAAAATGAAGATATTAGACTATTTTATGATTGCACATGGTAAAGAATGTGATTAAAGGCTCTTTTCCTATTTCAAAAGTTTTAGTTTTCGAGGGTAATAGCTACGTATGTTGAAAAAATGAAGATATTAGACTATTTTATGATTGCAAATGGTAAAGAATGTGATTAAAGGCTCTTTTCCTATTTCAAAAGTTTTAGTTTTCGAGGGTAATAGCTACGTATGTTGAAAAAATGAAGATATTAGACTATTTTATGATTGCAAATGGTAAAAATGTGATTAAAGGTCTTTTCCTATTTCAAAAGTTTTAGTTTTCGAGGGTAATAGCTACGTATGTTGAAAAAATGAAGATATTAGACTATTTTATGATTGCAAATGGTAAAGAATGTGATTAAAGGCTCTTTTCCTATTTCAAAAGTTTTAGTTTTCGAGGGTAATAGCTACGTATGTTGAAAAAATGAAGATATTAGACTATTTTATGATTGCAAATGGTAAAGAATGTGATTAAAGGCTCTTTTCCTTTGTCAAAAGTTTTAGTTTTCGAGGGTAATAGCTACGTATGTTGAAAAAATGAAGATATTAGACTATTTTATGATTGCAAATGGTAAAGAATGTGATTAAAGGCTCTTTTCCTATTTCAAAAGTTTTAGTTTTCGAGGGTAATAGCTACGTATGTTGAAAAAATGAAGATATTAGACTATTTTATGATTGCAAATGGTAAAGAATGTGATTAAAGGCTCTTTTCCTATGTCAAAAGTTTTAGTTTTCGAGGGTAATAGCTACGTATGTTGAAAAAATGAAGATATTAGACTATTTTATGATTGCAAATGGTAAAGAATGTGATTAAAGGCTCTTTTCCTATTTCAAAAGTTTTAGTTTTCGAGGGTAATAGCTACGTATGTTGAAAAAATGAAGATATTAGACTAATTTTATGATTGCAAATGGTAAAGAATGTGATTAAAGGCTCTTTTCCTATTTCAAAAGTTTTAGTTTTCGAGGGTAATAGCTACGTATGTTGAAAAAATGAAGATATTAGACTATTTTATGATTGCAAATGGTAAAGAATGTGATTAAAGGCTCTTTTCCTATGTCAAAAGTTGTAGTTTTCGAGGGTAATAGCTACGTATGTTGAAAAAATGAAGATATTAGACTATTTTATGATTGCACATGGTAAAGAATGTGATTAAAGGCTCTTTTCCTATTTCAAAAATCTTAGTTTTCGAGGGTAATAGCTATGTCTGTGGAAAAAATGAGGATATTAGACTATTTTATGATTGCACATGGTAAAGAATGTGAATAAAGGCTCTTTTCCTATTTCAAAAGTTTTAGTTTTCGAGGGTAATAGCTACGTATGTTGAAAAAATGAAGATATTAGACAATTTTATGATTGCACATGGTAAAGAATGTGATTAAAGGCTCTATTCCTATTTCAAAAGTTTTAGTTTTCGAGGGTAATAGCTACGTGTGTTGAAAAAAATAAAGATATTAGACTATTTTATGATTGCAAATGGTAAAGAATGTGATTAAAGGCTCTTTTCCTATTTCAAAAGTTTTAGTTTTCGAGGGTAATAGCTACGTATGTTGAAAAAATTAAGATATTAGACTATTTTATGATTGCAAATGGTAAAGAATGTGATTAAAGGCTCTTTTCCTATTTCAAAAGTTTTAGTTTTCGAAGGTAATAGCTATGTCTGTTGAAAAACTGAAGATATTAGACTATTTTATGATTACAAATTGTAAAGAATGTGATTAAAAGCTCTTTTCCTATGTCAAAAGTTTGAGTTTCCGAGGGTAATAGCTACGTACGTTGAAAAAATGAAGCTATTGGACAATTTTATGATTGCTCATGGTAAAGAATGTGATTAAAGGCTCTTTTCCTATTTCAAAAGTTTTAGTTTTCGAGGGTAATAGCTACGTATGTTGAAAAAATTGAAGATATTAGAATATTTTATGATTGCAAATGGTAAAGAATGTGATTAAAGGCTCTTTTCCTATGTCAAAAGTTTTAGTTTTCGAAGGTAATAGCTACGTATGTTGAAAAAATGAAGATATTAGACTATTTTATGATTGCAAATGGTAAAGAATGTGATTAAAGGCTCTTTTCCTATTTCAAAAGTTTTAGTTTTCGAGGGTAATAGCTACATATATTGAAAAAATGAAGATATTAGACTATTTTATGATTGCAAATGGTAAAGAATGTGATAAAGGCTCTTTTTTTATGTCAAAAGTTTAAGTTTTCGAGGGTAATAGCTACGTATGTGGAAAAAATGAAGATATTAGACTATTTTATGATTGCAAATGGTAAAGAAAGTGATTAAAGGCTCTTTTCCTATGTCAAAAGTTTTAGTTTTCGAGGGTAATAGCTACGTATGTTGAAAAAATGAAGATATTAGACTATTTTATGATTTCACATGGTAAAGAATGTGATTAAAGGCTCTTTTCCTATTTCAAAAGTTTTAGTTTTCGAGGGTAATAGCTACGTATGTTGAAAAAATGAAGATATTAGACTATTTTATGATTGGAAATGGTAAAAAATGTGATTAAAGGCTCTTTTCCTATTTCAAAAGTTTTAGTTTTCAAGGGTAATAGCTACGTATGTTGAAAAAATGAAGATATTAGACTATTTTATGATTGCAAATGGTAAGAAATGTGATTAAACGATCTTTTCCTATTTCAAAAGTTTTAGTTTTCGAGGGTAATAGCTATGTCTGTGGAAAAAATGAAGATATTAGACTATTTTATGATTGCACATGGTAAAGAATGTGATTAAAGGCTCTTTTCCTATTTCAAAAGTTTTAGTTTTCGAAGGTAATAGCTATGTCTGTTGAAAAACTGAAGATATTAGACTATTTTATGATTGCAAATTGTAAAGAATGTGATTAAAAGCTCTTTTCCTATGTCAAAAGTTTGAGTTTCCGAGGGTAATAGCTACGTACGTTGAAAAAATGAAGCTATTGGACAATTTTATGATTGCTCATGGTAAAGAATGTGATTAAAGGCTCTTTTCCTATTTCAAAAGTTTTAGTTTTCGAGGGTAATAGCTACGTATGTTGAAAAAATTGAAGATATTAGAATATTTTATGATTGCAAATGGTAAAGAATGTGATTAAAGGCTCTTTTCCTATGTCAAAAGTTTTAGTTTTCGAAGGTAATAGCTACGTATGTTGAAAAAATGAAGATATTAGACTATTTTATGATTGCAAATGGTAAAGAATGTGATTAAAGGCTCTTTTCCTATTTCAAAAGTTTTAGTTTTCGAGGGTAATAGCTACATATATTGAAAAAATGAAGATATTAGACTATTTTATGATTGCAAATGGTAAAGAATGTGATAAAGGCTCTTTTTTTATGTCAAAAGTTTAAGTTTTCGAGGGTAATAGCTACGTATGTGGAAAAAATGAAGATATTAGACTATTTTATGATCGCAAATGGTAAAGAAAGTGATTAAAGGCTCTTTTCCTATGTCAAAAGTTTTAGTTTTCGAGGGTAATAGCTACGTATGTTGAAAAAATGAAGATATTAGACTATTTTATGATTTCACATGGTAAAGAATGTGATTAAAGGCTCTTTTCCTATTTCAAAAGTTTTAGTTTTCGAGGGTAATAGCTACGTATGTTGAAAAAATGAAGATATTAGACTATTTTATGATTGGAAATGGTAAAAAATGTGATTAAAGGCTCTTTTCCTATTTCAAAAGTTTTAGTTTTCAAGGGTAATAGCTACGTATGTTGAAAAAATGAAGATATTAGACTATTTTATGATTGCAAATGGTAAGGAATGTGATTAAACGATCTTTTCCTATTTCAAAAGTTTTAGTTTTCGAGGGTAATAGCTATGTCTGTGGAAAAAATGAAGATATTAGACTATTTTATGATTGCACATGGTAAAGAATGTGATTAAAGGCTCTTTTCCTATTTCAAAAGTTTTAGTTTTCGAGGGTAGTAGCTACGTATGTTGAAAAAATGAAGATATTAGACTATTTTATGATTGCAAATGGTAAAGAATGTGATTAAAGGCTCTTTTCCTATGTCAAAAGTTTTAGTTTTCGAGGGTAATAGCTACGTATGTTGAAAAAATGAAGATATTAGACTATTTTATGATTGCAAATGGTAAAGAATGTGATTAAAGGCTCTTTTCCTATGTCAAAAGTTTTAGTTTTGAGGGTAATAGCTACGTATGTTGAAAAAATGAAGATTTTTAGACTATTTTATGATTGCAAATGGTAAAGAATGTGATTAAAGGCTCTTTTCCTATTTGAAAAGTTTTAGTTTTCGAGGATAATAGCTACGTATGTTGAAAAAATGAATATATTAGACTATTTTATGATTGCAAATGGTAAAGAATGTGATTAAAGGCTCTTTTCTAAGTCAAAAGTTCTATTTTTCGAGGGTAATAGCTTTGTTTGTGGAAAAAATGAAGATATTAGATAATTTTATGATTGCACATGGTAAAGAATGTAATTAAAGGCTCTTTCCTATTTCAAAAGTTTTAGTTTTCGAGGGTAATAGCTACGTATGTTGAAAAAGTGAAGATATTAGACTATTTTATGATTGCACATGGTAAAGAATGTGATTAAAGGCTCTTTTCCTATGTCAAAAGTTGTAGTTTTCGAGGGTAATAGCTACGTATGTTGAAAAAATGAAGATATTAGACTATTTTATGATTGCACATGGTAAAGAATGTGATTAAAGGCTCTTTTCCTATTTCAAAAATCTTAGTTTTCGAGGGTAATAGCTATGTCTGTGGAAAAAATGAGGATATTAGACTATTGTATGATTGCACATGGTAAAGAATGTGAATAAAGGCTCTTTTCCTATTTCAAAAGTTTTAGTTTTCGAGGGTAATAGCTACGTATGTTGAAAAAATGAAGATATTAGACAATTTTATGATTGCACATGGTAAAGAATGTGATTAAAGGCTCTATTCCTATTTCAAAAGTTTTAGTTTTCGAGGGTAATAGCTACGTGTGTTGAAAAAAATAAAGATATTAGACTATTTTATGATTGCAAATGGTAAAGAATGTGATTAAAGGCTCTTTTCCTATTTCAAAAGTTTTAGTTTTCGAGGGTAATAGCTACGTATGTTGAAAAAATTAAGATATTAGACTATTTTATGATTGCAAATGGTAAAGAATGTGATTAAAGGCTCTTTTCCTATTTCAAAAGTTTTAGTTTTCGAAGGTAATAGCTATGTCTGTTGAAAAACTGAAGATATTAGACTATTTTATGATTACAAATTGTAAAGAATGTGATTAAAAGCTCTTTTCCTATGTCAAAAGTTTGAGTTTCCGAGGGTAATAGCTACGTACGTTGAAAAAATGAAGCTATTGGACAATTTTATGATTGCTCATGGTAAAGAATGTGATTAAAGGCTCTTTTCCTATTTCAAAAGTTTTAGTTTTCGAGGGTAATAGCTACGTATGTTGAAAAAATTGAAGATATTAGAATATTTTATGATTGCAAATGGTAAAGAATGTGATTAAAGGCTCTTTTCCTATGTCAAAAGTTTTAGTTTTCGAAGGTAATAGCTACGTATGTTGAAAAAATGAAGATATTAGACTATTTTATGATTGCAAATGGTAAAGAATGTGATTAAAGGCTCTTTTCCTATTTCAAAAGTTTTAGTTTTCGAGGGTAATAGCTACATATATTGAAAAAATGAAGATATTAGACTATTTTATGATTGCAAATGGTAAAGAATGTGATAAAGGCTCTTTTTTTATGTCAAAAGTTTAAGTTTTCGAGGGTAATAGCTACGTATGTGGAAAAAATGAAGATATTAGACTATTTTATGATTGCAAATGGTAAAGAAAGTGATTAAAGGCTCTTTTCCTATGTCAAAAGTTTTAGTTTTCGAGGGTAATAGCTACGTATGTTGAAAAAATGAAGATATTAGACTATTTTATGATTTCACATGGTAAAGAATGTGATTAAAGGCTCTTTTCCTATTTCAAAAGTTTTAGTTTTCGAGGGTAATAGCTACGTATGTTGAAAAAATGAAGATATTAGACTATTTTATGATTGGAAATGGTAAAGAATGTGATTAAAGGCTCTTTTCCTATTTCAAAAGTTTTAGTTTTCAAGGGTAATAGCTACGTATGTTGAAAAAATGAAGATATTAGACTATTTTATGATTGCAAATGGTAAAGAATGTGATTAAACGATCTTTTCCTATTTCAAAAGTTTTAGTTTTCGAGGGTAATAGCTATGTCTGTGGAAAAAATGAAGATATTAGACTATTTTATGATTGCACATGGTAAAGAATGTGATTAAAGGCTCTTTTCCTATTTCAAAAGTTTTAGTTTTAGAAGGTAATAGCTATGTCTGTTGAAAAACTGAAGATATTAGACTATTTTATGATTGCAAATTGTAAAGAATGTGATTAAAAGCTCTTTTCCTATGTCAAAAGTTTGAGTTTCCGAGGGTAATAGCTACGTACGTTGAAAAAATGAAGCTATTGGACAATTTTATGATTGCTCATGGTAAAGAATGTGATTAAAGGCTCTTTTCCTATTTCAAAAGTTTTAGTTTTCGAGGGTAATAGCTACGTATGTTGAAAAAATTGAAGATATTAGAATATTTTATGATTGCAAATGGTAAAGAATGTGATTAAAGGCTCTTTTCCTATGTCAAAAGTTTTAGTTTTCGAAGGTAATAGCTACGTATGTTGAAAAAATGAAGATATTAGACTATTTTATGATTGCAAATGGTAAAGAATGTGATTAAAGGCTCTTTTCCTATTTCAAAAGTTTTAGTTTTCGAGGGTAATAGCTACATATATTGAAAAAATGAAGATATTAGACTATTTTATGATTGCAAATGGTAAAGAATGTGATAAAGGCTCTTTTTTTATGTCAAAAGTTTAAGTTTTCGAGGGTAATAGCTACGTATGTGGAAAAAATGAAGATATTAGACTATTTTATGATTGCAAATGGTAAAGAAAGTGATTAAAGGCTCTTTTCCTATGTCAAAAGTTTTAGTTTTCGAGGGTAATAGCTACGTATGTTGAAAAAATGAAGATATTAGACTATTTTATGATTTCACATGGTAAAGAATGTGATTAAAGGCTCTTTTCCTATTTCAAAAGTTTTAGTTTTCGAGGGTAATAGCTACGTATGTTGAAAAAATGAAGATATTAGACTATTTTATGATTGGAAATGGTAAAGAATGTGATTAAAGGCTCTTTTCCTATTTCAAAAGTTTTAGTTTTCAAGGGTAATAGCTACGTATGTTGAAAAAATGAAGATATTAGACTATTTTATGATTGCAAATGGTAAGGAATGTGATTAAACGATCTTTTCCTATTTCAAAAGTTTTAGTTTTCGAGGGTAATAGCTATGTCTGTGGAAAAAATGAAGATATTAGACTATTTTATGATTGCACATGGTAAAGAATGTGATTAAAGGCTCTTTTCCTATTTCAAAAGTTTTAGTTTTCGAGGGTAGTAGCTACGTATGTTGAAAAAATGAAGATATTAGACTATTTTATGATTGCAAATGGTAAAGAATGTGATTAAAGGCTCTTTTCCTATGTCAAAAGTTTTAGTTTTCGAGGGTAATAGCTACGTATGTTGAAAAAATGAAGATATTAGACTATTTTATGATTGCAAATGGTAAAGAATGTGATTAAAGGCTCTTTTCCTATGTCAAAAGTTTTAGTTTTGAGGGTAATAGCTACGTATGTTGAAAAAATGAAGATTTTTAGACTATTTTATGATTGCAAATGGTAAAGAATGTGATTAAAGGCTCTTTTCCTATTTGAAAAGTTTTAGTTTTCGAGGATAATAGCTACGTATGTTGAAAAAATGAATATATTAGACTATTTTATGATTGCAAATGGTAAAGAATGTGATTAAAGGCTCTTTTCTAAGTCAAAAGTTCTATTTTTCGAGGGTAATAGCTTTGTTTGTGGAAAAAATGAAGATATTAGATAATTTTATGATTGCACATGGTAAAGAATGTAATTAAAGGCTCTTTCCTATTTCAAAAGTTTTAGTTTTCGAGGGTAATAGCTACGTATGTTGAAAAAGTGAAGATATTAGACTATTTTATGATTGCAAATGGTAAAGAATGTGATTAAAGGCTCTTTTCCTATGTCAAAAGTTTTAGTTTTCGAGGGTAATAGCTACGTATGTTGAAAAAATGAAGATATTAGACTATTTTATGATTGCACATGGTAAAGAATGTGATTAAAGGCTCTTTTCCTATTTCAAAAGTTTTAGTTTTCGAGGGTAATAGCTACGTATGTTGAAAAAATGAAGGATATTAGACTATTTTAAGATTGCAAATGGTAAAGAATGTGATTAAAGGCTCTTTTCCTATTTCAAAAGTTTTAGTTTTCGAGGGTAATAGCTACGTATGTTGAAAAAATGAAGATATTAGACAATTTTATGATTGCACATGGTAAAGAATGTGATTAAAGGCTCTTTCCTATTTCAAAAGTTTTAGTTTTGGAGGGTAGTAGCTATGACTGTGGAAAAAATGAAGATATTAGACTATTTTATGATTGCAAATGGTAAAGAATGTGATTAAAGGCTCTTTTCCTATTTCAAAAGTTTTAGTTTTCGAGGGTAATAGCTACGTATGTTGAAAAAATGAAGATATTAGACTATTTTATGATTGCAAATGGTAAAGAATGTGATTAAAGGCTCTTTTCCTATTTCAAAAGTTTTAGTTTTCGAGGGTAATAGCTACGTATGTTGAAAAAATGAAGATATTAGACTATTTTATGATTTCACATGGTAAAGAATGTGATTAAAGGCTCTTTTCCTATTTCAAAAGTTTTAGTTTTCGAGGGTAATAGCTACGTATGTTGAAAAAATGAAGATATTAGACTATTTTATGATTGCAAATGGTAAAGAATGTGATTAAAGGCTCTTTTCCTATTTCAAAAGTTTTAGTTTTCGAGGGTAATAGCTACGTATGTTGAAAAAATGAAGATATTAGACTATTTTATGATTGCAAATGGTAAAGAATGTGATTAAAGGCTCTTTTCCTATGTCAAAAGTTTTAGTTTTCGAGGGTAATAGCTACGTATGTTGAAAAAATGAAGATATTAGACTATTTTATGATTGCAAATGGTAAAGAATGTGATTAAAGGCTCTTTTCCTATTTCAAAAGTTTTAGTTTTCGAGGGTAATAGCTACGTATGTTGAAAAAATGAAGATATTAGACTATTTTATGATTGCAAATGGTAAAGAATGTGATAAAGGCTCTTTTCCTATGTCAAAAGTTTTAGTTTTCGAGGGTAATAGCTACGTATGTTGGAAAAAATGAAGATATTAGACTATTTTATGATTGCAAATGGTAAAGAATGTGATTAAAGGCTCTTTTCCTATTTCAAAAGTTTTAGTTTTCGAGGGTAATAGCTACGTATGTTGAAAAAATGAAGATATTAGACTATTTTATGATTGCAAATGGTAAAGAATGTGATTAAAGGCTCTTTTCCTATTTCAAAAGTTTTAGTTTTCGAGGGTAATAGCTACGTATGTTGAAAAATGAAGATATTAGACTATTTTATGATTGCAAATGGTAAGGAATGTGATTAAAGGCTCTTTTCCTATTTCAAAAGTTTTAGTTTTCGAAGGGTAATAGCTACGTATGTTGAAAAAATGAAGATATTAGACTATTTTATGATTGCACATGGTAAAGAATGTGATTAAAGGCTCTTTTCCTATTTCAAAAGTTTTAGTTTTCGAGGGTAATAGCTACGTATGTGGAAAAAATGAAGATATTAGACTATTTTATGATTGCAAATGGTAAAGAATGTGATTAAAGGCTCTTTTCCTATTTCAAAAGTTTTAGTTTTCGAGGGTAATAGCTACGTATGTTGAAAAAATGAAGATATTAGACTATTTTATGATTGCAAATGGTAAAGAATGTGATTAAAGGCTCTTTTCCTATTTCAAAAGTTTTAGTTTTTGAGGGTAATAGCTTTGTCTGTGGAAAAAATGAAGATATTAGACTATTTTATGATTGCACATGGTAAAGAATGTGATTAAAGGCTCTTTTCCTATTTCAAATGTTTTAGTTTTCGAGGGTAGTAGCTACGTATGTTGAAAAAATGAAGATATTAGACTATTTTATGATTGCAAATGGTAAAGAATGTGATTAAAGGCTCTTTTCCTATGTCAAAAGTTTTAGTTTTCGAGGATAATAGCTACGTATGTTGAAAAAATGAAGATATTAGACTATTTTATGATTGCAAATGGTAAAGAATGTGATTAAAGGCTCTTTTCCTATGTCAAAAGTTTTAGTTTTTGAGGGTAAAAGCTACGTATGTTGAAAAAATGAAGATATTAGACTATTTTATGATTGCAAATGGTAAAGAATGTGATTAAAGGCTCTTTTCCTATTTCAAAAGTTTTAGTTTTCGAGGGTAATAGCTACCTATGTTGAAAAAAATGAAGATATTAGACTATTTTATGATTGCAAATGGTAAAGAATGTGATTAAAGGCTCTTTTCCTTTGTCAAAAGTTTTAGTTTTCGAAGGTAATAGCTACGTATGTTGAAAAAATGAAGATATTAGACTATTTTATGATTGCAAATGGTAAAGAATGTGATTAAAGGCTCTTTTCCTATTTCAAAAGTTTTAGTTTTCGAGGATAATAGCTACGTATGTTGAAAAAATGAATATATTAGACTATTTTATGATTGCAAATGGTAAAGAATGTGATTAAAGGCTCTTTTCCTATGTCAAAAGTTCTAGTTTTCGAGGGTAATAGCTTTGTCTGTGGAAAAAATGAAGATATTAGACAATTTTATGATTGCACATGGTAAAGAATGTGATTAAAGGCTCTTTCCTATTTCAAAAGTTTTAGTTTTCGAGGGTAATAGCTACGTATGTTGAAAAAATGAAGATATTAGACTATTTTATGATTGCAAATGGTAAAGAATGTGATTAAAGGCTCTTTTCCTATGTCAAAAGTTTTAGTTTTCGAGGGTAATAGCTACGTATGTTGAAAAAATGAAGATATTAGACTATTTTATGATTGCACATGGTAAAGAATGTGATTAAAGGCTCTTTTCCTATGTCAAAAGTTTTACTTTTCGAGGGTAATAGCTTTGTCTATGGAAAAAATGAAGATATTAGACAATTTTATGATTGCACATGGTAAAGAATGTGATTAAAGGCTCTTTTCCTATTTCAAAAGTTTTAGTTTTCGAGGGTAATAGCTACGTATGTTGAAACAATGAAGATATTAGACTATTTTATGATTGCAAATGGTAAAGAATATGATTAAAGGCTCTTTTCCTATGTCAAAAGTTTTAGTTTTCGAGGGTAATAGCTACGTATGTTGAAAAAATGAAGATATTAGACTATTTTATGATTGCAAATGGTAAAGAATGTGATTAAAGGCTCTTTTCCTATTTCAAAAGTTTTAGTTTTCGAGGGTAATAGCTACGTATGTTGAAAAAATGAAGATATTAGACTATTTTATGATTGCAAATGGTAAAGAATGTGATTAAAGGCTCTTTTCCTATTTCAAAAGTTTTAGTTTTCGAGGGTAATAGCTACGTATGTTGAAAAAATGAAGATATTAGACTATTTTATGATTGCACATGGTAAAGAATGTGATTAAAGGCTCTTTTCCTGTTTCAAAAGTTTTAGTTTTCGAGGGTAATAGCTACGTATGTTGAAAAAATGAAGATATTAGACTATTTTATGATTGCAAATGGTAAAGAATGTGATTAAAGGCTCTTTTCCTATTTCAAAAGTTTTAGTTTTCGAGGGTAATAGCTACGTATGTTGTAAAAATGAAGATATTAGACTATTTTATGATTGCAAATGGTAAAGAATGTGATTAAAGGCTCTTTTCCTATGTCAAAAGTTTTAGTTTTCGAGGGTAATAGCTACGTATGTTGAAAAAATGAAGATATTAGACTATTTTATGATTGCAAATGGTAAAGAATGTGATTAAAAGGTCTTTTCCTATGTCAAAAGTTTTAGTTTTCGAGGGTAATAGCTACGTATGTTGAAAAAATGAAGATATTAGACAATTTTATGATTAGACATGGAAAAGAATGTGATTAAAGGCTCTTTTCCTATTTCAAAAGTTTTAGTTTTCGAGGATAATAGCTACGTATGTTGAAAAAATGAAGATATTAGACTATTTTATGATTGCAAATGGTAAAAAATGTGATTAAAGGCTCTTTTCCTATTTCAAAAGTTTTAGTTTTCGAGGGTAATAGCTACGTATGTTGAAAAAATTAAGATATTAGACTATTTTATGATTGCAAATGGTAAAGAATGTGATTAAAGGCTCTTTTCCTATTTCAAAAGTTTTAGTTTTCGAGGGTAATAGCTACGTATGTTGAAAAAATGAAGATATTAGACTATTTTATGATTGCACATGGTAAAGAATGTGATTAAAGGCTCTTTTCCTGTTTCAAAAGTTTTAGTTTTCAAGGGTAATAGCTACGTATGTTGAAAAAATGAAGATATTAGACTATTTTATGATTGCAAATGGTAAAGAATGTGATTAAAGGCTCTTTTCCTATTTCAAAAGTTTTAGTTTTCGAGGGTAATAGCTACGTATGTTGTAAAAATGAAGATATTAGACTATTTTATGATTGCAAATGGTAAAGAATGTGATTAAAGGCTCTTTTCCTATGTCAAAAGTTTTAGTTTTCGAGGGTAATAGCTACGTATGTTGAAAAAATGAAGATATTAGACTATTTTATGATTGCAAATGGTAAAGAATGTGATTAAAAGGTCTTTTCCTATGTCAAAAGTTTTAGTTTTCGAGGGTAATAGCTACGTATGTTGAAAAAATGAAGATATTAGACAATTTTATGATTAGACATGGAAAAGAATGTGATTAAAGGCTCTTTTCCTATTTCAAAAGTTTTAGTTTTCGAGGATAATAGCTACGTATGTTGAAAAAATGAAGATATTAGACTATTTTATGATTGCAAATGGTAAAAAATGTGATTAAAGGCTCTTTTCCTATGTCAAAAGTTTTAGTTTTCGAGGGTAATAGCTACGTATGTTGAAAAAATGAAGATATTAGACTATTTTATGATTGCACATGGTAAAGAATGTGATTAAAGGCTCTATTCCTATTTCAAAAGTTTTAGTTTTCGAGGGTAATAGCTACGTGTGTTGAAAAAAATAAAGATATTAGACTATTTTATGATTGCAAATGGTAAAGAATGTGATTAAAGGCTCTTTTCCTATTTCAAAAGTTTTAGTTTTCGAGGGTAATAGCTACGTATGTTGAAAAAATTAAGATATTAGACTATTTTATGATTGCAAATGGTAAAGAATGTGATTAAAGGCTCTTTTCCTATTTCAAAAGTTTGAGTTTTCGAGGGTAATAGCTACGTATGTTGACAAAATGAAGATATTAGACTATTTTATGATTGCACATGGTAAAGAATGTGATTAAAGGCTCTTTTCCTATTTCAAAAGTTTTAGTTTTCGAGGGTAATAGCTGCGTATGTTGAAAAAATGAAGATATAGAATATTTTATGATTGCAAATGGTAAAGAATGTGATTAAAGGCTCTTTTCCTATGTCAAAAGTTTTAGTTTTCGAGGGTAATAGCTACGTGTGTTGAAAAAAATGAAGATATTAGACTATTTTATGATTGCAAATGGTAAAGAATGCGATTAAAGGCTCTTTTCCTATTTCAAAAGTTTTAGTTTTCGAGGGTAATAGCTACGTATGTTGAAAAAATTAAGATATTAGACTATTTTATGATTGCAAATGGTAAAGAATGTGATTAAAGGCTCTTTTCCTATTTCAAAAGTTTGAGTTTTCGAGGGTAATAGCTACGTATGTTGAAAAAATGAAGATATTAGACTATTTTATGATTGCACATGGTAAAGAATGTGATTAAAGGCTCTTTTCCTATTTCAAAAGTTTTAGTTTTCGAGGGTAATAGCTGCGTATGTTGAAAAAATGAAGATATTAGAATATTTTATGATTGCAAATGGTAAAGAATGTGATTAAAGGCTCTTTTCCTATGTCAAAAGTTTTAGTTTTCGAGGGTAATAGCTACGTATGTTGAAAAATGAAGATATTAGACTATTTTATGATTGCAAATGGTAAGGAATGTGATTAAAGGCTCTTTTCCTATTTCAAAAGTTTGAGTTTTCGAGGGTAATAGCTACGTATGTTGAAAAAATGAAGATATTAGACTATTTTATGATTGCACATGGTAAAGAATGTGATTAAAGGCTCTTTTCCTATATCAAAAGTTTTAGTTTTCGAGGGTAATAGCTACGTATGTTGAAAAAATGAAGATATTAGACAATTTTATGATTGCAAATGGTAAAGAATGTGATTAAAGGCTCTTTTCCTATTTCAAAAGTTTTAGTTTTCGAAGGTAATAGCTATGTCTGTGGAAAAAATGAAGATATTAGACTATTTTATGATTGCAAATGGTAAAGAATGTGATTAAAGGCTCTTTTCCTATTTCAAAAGTTTTAGTTTTCGAGGGTAATAGCTACGTATGTTGAAAAAATGAAGATATTAGACTATTTTATGATTTCACATGGTAAAGAATGTGATTAAAGGCTCTTTTCCTATTTCAAAAGTTTTAGTTTTCGAGGGTAATAGCTACGTATGTTGAAAAAATGAAGATATTAGACTATTTTATGATTGCAAATGGTAAAGAATGTGATTAAAGGCTCTTTTCCTATGTCAAAAGATTTAGTTTTCGAAGGTAATAGCTACGTATGTTGAAAAAATGAAGATATTAGACTATTTTATGATTGCAAATGGTAAAGAATGTGATTAAAGGCTCTTTTCCTATGTCAAAAGTTTTAGTTTTCGAGGGTAATAGCTACGTATATTGAAAAAAATGAAGATATTAGACTATTTTATGATTGCAAATGGTAAAGAATGTGATTAAAGGCTCTTTTCCTATGTCAAAAGTTTTAGTTTTCGAGGGTAATAGCTACGTATGTTGAAAAAATGAAGATATTAGACTATTTTATGATTGCACATGGTAAAGAATGTGATTAAAGGCTCTTTTCCTATTTCAAAAATCATAGTTTTCGAGGGTAATAGCTACGTATGTTGAAAAAATGAAGATATTAGACAATTTTATGATTAGACATGGAAAAGAATGTGATTAAAGGCTCTTTTCCTATTTCAAAAGTTTTAGTTTTCGAGGATAATAGCTACGTATGTTGAAAAAATGAAGATATTAGACTATTTTATGATTGCAAATGGTAAAAAATGTGATTAAAGGCTCTTTTCCTATGTCAAAAGTTTTAGTTTTCGAGGGTAATAGCTACGTATGTTGAAAAAATGAAGATATTAGACTATTTTATGATTGCACATGGTAAAGAATGTGATTAAAGGCTCTTTTCCTATTTCAAAAATCTTAGTTTTCGAGGGTAATAGCTACGTATGTTGAAAAAATGAAGATATTAGACTATTTTATGATTGCACATGGTAAGAATGTGAATAAAGGCTCTTTTCCTATTTCAAAAGTTTTAGTTTTCGAGGGTAATAGCTACGTATGTTGAAAAAATGAAGATATTAGACAATTTTATGATTGCACATGGTAAAGAATGTGATTAAAGGCTCTATTCCTATTTCAAAAGTTTTAGTTTTCGAGGGTAATAGCTACGTGTGTTGAAAAAAATAAAGATATTAGACTATTTTATGATTGCAAATGGTAAAGAATGTGATTAAAGGCTCTTTTCCTATTTCAAAAGTTTTAGTTTTCGAGGGTAATAGCTACGTATGTTGAAAAAATTAAGATATTAGACTATTTTATGATTGCAAATGGTAAAGAATGTGATTAAAGGCTCTTTTCCTATTTCAAAAGTTTGAGTTTTCGAGGGTAATAGCTACGTATGTTGAAAAATGAAGATATTAGACTATTTTATGATTGCACATGGTAAAGAATGTGATTAAAGGCTCTTTTCCTATTTCAAAAGTTTTAGTTTTCGAGGGTAATAGCTGCGTATGTTGAAAAAATGAAGATATTAGAATATTTTATGATTGCAAATGGTAAAGAATGTGATTAAAGGCTCTTTTCCTATGTCAAAAGTTTTAGTTTTCGAGGGTAATAGCTACGTATGTTGAAAAATGAAGATATTAGACTATTTTATGATTGCAAATGGTAAGGAATGTGATTAAAGGCTCTTTTCCTATTTCAAAAGTTTGAGTTTTCGAGGGTAATAGCTACGTATGCTGAAAAAATGAAGATATTAGACTATTTTATGATTGCACATGGTAAAGAATGTGATTAAAGGCTCTTTTCCTATTTCAAAAGTTTTAGTTTTCGAAGGTAATAGCT